>NC_029781.3:74222499-74259388 GCF_000817695.3 Arachis duranensis
ACTCCTCTTAAAGGACTTAGGAATATTTCTATCTTCTTCAATTACAGGTTCAATGTTCTTTTAATTTATCTTTTCAATCTAATTTATGAACTCGCCCATGTTAGAATTGACATCTTTATTTAAATATAATTTGAGGTATTTCAGACTCATGATTGCTTTCTTCTATTTATTGTAAATAATTTAGATTTTTCCCTTTTGGCTTTGGTTGATTAATTAGTAACTCTTGAGTTGTCAAACTCATCGTGATTGATAGTTATTATCTTTGTTGATTAATTTAGATTCCTATAACTCTAGTCTTTCCTTAAGGAGTTGACTAGGACTTTAGGTGTTAAATTAATTTCTCCACTTAACTGACCTTCATAGTTAGAGGTTGACTTAGTGGGAGCGAAAGTATAATTCTCATCACCATTGATAAGGATAACTAGGATAGGACTTTCAGTTTTCATACCTTGCCAAGAGATTTCTTCGTGATTAATTTATTAATTTTTACAACCCATTTCTCTTGCTCAAAACCCTTTTCAAAACCCAAAACATTGTTTTCCATAACCAATAATAAAACACACCTCCCTGTAATTCCTTGAGAAGACGACCCGAGGTTTGAATACTTCGGTTTATAAATTTTATTGGGTTTGTTACTTGTGACAACCAAACGTTTGTACGAAAGGATTTTCTGTTGGTTTAGAAGCTATACTTACAACGCGATTATATTTTTATATTTCTTTACCAACAGGAAATCCGTTCGTCAATGCACACTTTCAAAAACACACAAGGCTGGGCGTGCGCACACAAACCAAAAATCATAAAATTCTACATTATAGAATTCAGATTTTGACACCAAACTTTAAACTGTCATAACTTCCTCTACACAAATCTATTTTCTACAAACTTTATATCAATTTAAAGCTCTCAAAGCCATCTTTAATTTAAAACAAGTTTCATTCAGTTCTAAGCTTTGAGGCTCATATTATAGTCTGTCAAAGTTGGTCTAAAACTCATTTTTACCAACAACCGAGAAACCTCAATTTTCAAAACATACTCTTTTCATACCTCTTTTAATCCAACCAAAAATTTACCAATTCAACCTGAACCACATCCCAACTTCCATATTCAATCCACCACACATTAATTCTCTATTTTTATCAATCTTAGCTCAATAATTCAATTCAAACAACATTTAAGCTTTCGAGTTCAATAATAAACAAAACCTCACACTCAAACACTTATATATCACTATCATTCATTCAATCACAAATCATCAACCATATACTTACCATCCTTACCTTTTCCGGCCTCCGGCCCAAATTTACAATTCAATACATATTCCACAAACTATTAATCATTTTCCAATTTTATCAAATTTCTCAACACACCAAACATACAATTTCACACAATTCTCAACTCAATCTTTAATTTACACAACACATCAACTATGCATATTAATACTAACTATTTACATAATCTAAACCTAGTCCTAGGGGTATCTAGCCTAGGAATTCTCATCACACCACACGGTACTTAAATAAAACTTAAACCGTACCTCTTGTAGCCAAAATAATTGAGCTTCTTCTTGGAAGTCTCTACCAAACCTTAGATCCAACCTCACTAAAATCCCATAAGCAATATCAATCTCCCAATTATACACCAAAATAACCCAATACTCTAACATAATCAATTTTCACACTTATAATTAACCTAGGGTTCATGAAATTGATAAGTCACAAGGGTTAGAGGGTTCCTTACTTTAACGCACGAAATTGGTTGATGGAACTCACCAATGGCTCATACTAAAGCACTCCTAAACAATCAAAATCATAAAATCACTCAACACCCAGAGCCAATCACTTTTTAGAGAAAAAAATAAAAACTGGGCAGAGAAGAACAAAATAATCACCACAATACCTAGATAGAATCGAAGAGAACGAGAAGAGCGACGCGTGGCCACAAACGGCTCGTCAATTGGAGCTTCGTAGATCAAGTTATGGTGATTTGAAGGTCAAAGAGAGTTAGGATTTTGATTTTCCCTTTTCTCTCTTCTCTCTCACCGTGGACACAAGAATGGGGGGAAGAAGTGATGCTGAAATGACTTAATAAGGCAATATATATGTTGGGTCTTAGGCCCACTTGGGCCCGGTTTACTTGGTCTAGCTTATTGGCCCAATTTCGGGCCAAAACTTTTAAGATTAGAGTTTTAAATCGCATTTTAAATATTTCTACCTTTCCTAATCATAAATCCTAATTTTTTACCCTTATTTACTTATAATTAATTTTCTTAACTGCAGTACCAGACAGATCTTAGCTGGTATTGCCGGTCAAAATTCCAGTGCGCGTTTTTATGCAGAAAACTATGTTTTCTAACTCAGAAAAATTCACTAAGTCCAAATATCATATTTAAATTATAAAATTCTAATTGCTAAATTTTCTAACCATATTCGCTCCTATTTAATTTATTATTTAATCAACTACGGTTTGACCAGATTTTATATTCTACCCACCTAACAAAAATTTTCATCCTCAAAAATTCGATATCAAATCTTCATATTATCTCTCTCAATAACTAATTAGATGTTATGTTCATCTCACCCTTCATAAAATCTTCCCCAAAACCGAAACTCACCACCCTTCACCGTTTCCCTCAAATTAACCTCAATACAACCTCAATGTTTCAAATTTTTACAGTCTTCCAAATCCATCATCCAAGGTCCAATAATTTATCCATCAAAATTTAGGCACGAATCCAATTACACCTCTAGTTACTTATACAGCCATTTTAGAATCAATCTAACCCCATAGCCACAATTAAACTTAACTACTTGCGAATTACTATTAGCATTAGCTCACTAAGCTTGTCAGGTATCCAAACCTAAAGTATTTCTAATCATTCACCACAGCTCCCATTTGCAACTATTTTATTTTCATACTTCCAAAAACTTCCGCTGCGTGACTCTGATTTCTCGTCTAGTACTAATCATATCACTTATCTCCTTAAGCGCTAAACCACAACTTAGCATGATAGATATTCACTAGATTTTTATCTATAATAGCCAAAATCAACTACAAACTCAAGCAAACTTTTAACACATTGTTACCGATCTTTCACTTACCTCTTCCTAAACCGTTAGATCTAGCGGCATCCTCTGTCGCCATAGTGAACGCATGACCTGGTTGTTGGCCCTTGGCAATATTCCAGTTGACCTTCTCAGGACAGTTCCAAGACATGTGTCCAGCTCCTCCACAACTATAGCAAAGTCCCAATCCAACTCGACACGGAGTTCCCGGATGATAGCTTCCACACCGTCTATAAGTCATTTCATTCTGAGGTTGCTTTCCATACATCTTCCCTTGATGATTGTTGTTGTTGTTACTTCGGGAATTGTCTTGGGCTTGCTGGGGCTATGGACTATAACTTGCTCTCTTAAAATCTTGACTCCTTGGAGTAAAGTCCCTCCCTCAGTTCTGTTGAAAAGGTCCCCTATGACTTTCTTTCTCTACAGCTGCCTTTTTCACACACTCTTCAGCAACCCTGCTCTTATTCACCAACTCTGAGAAAGTTCTGATCTCCATTGGTCCCTCAAAACTTAAGATATCACTCCGGACTAGAATGAAATATTACACATTATTTTTAACAAAAACATAAACTAAATTAATATGGTTGGATCCTGACTGTACATATGGAGCTGTAACGTCTAGGAACTCAACAAAGAATATGTACCCGTTGCCGACGTATTCCTGAATTTGTTCTTGATAATATTTTTCATTTTTGAAAAGTGGAGTGAGTTTTGCAACTCAGTGACTAGATAAAACATCTATAATCTACATGAGACCATGTAAATAGTATTATAAAAAGTAATTTTATTTAGAGATTAGAATAGTATTTTATAAAAATAAATGAATCAATAAAGCAGTTCTCAATATAGAAATCAAATCAAATAGTCCACACTTGGGCAACTCCACCTCTAAGGGTATCCCTTTTCTCTTGTGTATCCAAATAGAATAATAAATCTAACGTGTGACCTACACGTTAGGCTAGCAACGTCCCTGCTAGCTGTGGTCTACATCAAATGCATCTAAATTAACGTCATGACCGCTACTAACTATGATTTTCTAATATGAGCCTCCCAAACTAATTCAAAACATATAAATTCAAATACAACAAATCTTTGATCTTTCAAATATATAAGGTATTGAATCAAATCAAATAATACTTTCTCAACAAAAATCTTTTTCAATCATAAGAAATTTCAAACATATTTTAGAATTTGAAAGTAAGTGAGTACCAACAAATACTTCAATGCTTCAAAACTATATATTCGAGTAAAATCAAATGTTCTAAAGTAATATAAAACTTCATCAAACATATATATATATATTCTCATGTAAATTTCTAAGGTATGAGCTTCATAAAAATAATTATTCAACTACAATAAATCAATTATTACAATCAAATCAAAGTTCTTCAACAATAGTTTTATAAATATAATTAAAAACTCAGAATAGTATAAACCAAAAATTTAACGATTATAAATGTAAAGCCTACTCACAACTTGGTCCCAAGGGACCAAAGAGACCAAACCCGGAGTGCCAAATTAAAAGGTGAGGAAAGTTGAAGTAGAATGGAACGGAAGAGTGCAGAATTTGGACCAAGGCAATGACAACAACTTCTATTCCCACAGCAGCGACAATGACCATAACACCAGGCAAATGCAATAAATTCAAATTGAATAAAGAGACAAATACAGATATAGTTTTGGAAAATTCAAAACAGAACAGAGATAGAAAAATAAATTAAAACAAGAGCAAGGCAGGAAAATGAAATGGTAGCAGGGATATGGTGAAAATGAAACAGACTAAGGGAAGAAACTAGACCAGAACAATGGTGAGGTAATGTTACCGGCAAGTTTGGAAGCTCTAATGTGTTTTCCATCAACAGTAGAAACGGCACTGGTAAAGCAAAACAGTGGTGGAATCAGATCATCTTCTCTGGCAGTGGCATCAGTAGCTCCGATAAAAATGGAGAAGCCAGGGGTCAGCCACAGTGGAGCAAATTGGGGGTTGAAGTAACTTCGAGGTGCACCAACAGCGAGCTCCGGTGACGGCAACGGTTGCAGTAATGGCAAAAAGCCCACATCGTCACCTCTGCTTGTGACTTCTTGTAACACCCTAACTTTTAGCATGTCATAATCGTACTAAAGATAAGGCATTACTAATCTACTTTTCTTTTATCAGCTATTTAATATTAAGTCTCTACACGTTAACTTGTCAATAGCTTTTTAGAAAAACAAAATTCCTTTTATTTTGGTATATACCTCAAGCTCAACTATGTCAAATAAACATATACTCACATAATTACTATTAATACATAATAATTATTCATGCAGGACTCAAATATAAACCTACCCCTCTGTAAAAATACAACACTTTAAAATATCAAGGGCGATAGAAAAATAAAATCTAAGATTAAACCAAAAACTGAAAATACAATTACATATATATGTAAAACCCAGTGGATTAGTCGCGGCTCCTCGCCGAGGATTCATGAACCTATTGCTGAAACAGAAGATCTGTAGGAGGTGAGAACGTCGTCCTCGCATGTTCTCAGTAGAGATACTGAATGCCGTAAAAATACAGAATAAAATACAAATAGTTAACTCATATTCCAAACACATTTTTCTTTAAACCCTTAAAATTCTTCCTAAGTTTTACTTTAAGCTGTTTAAATCTTTCTTTAAACCACATTACAAAGTTCTCAGCATAAAAAAATAACCAATTAAGCACACCAGCAAGACACCAAGGCAAACAACATGAGCAAACAACACAATCACATGAAAATAAAATAAACAACCACAATCAATTGCAAGTGCGCAATAATTTATGATGCATGCCTATTCCTAGCGCAGGCCATGAGCTCATGCGTCGGTTGTCTACCCGCAACCCGATGTTACTCGGGGCAAACCCTAAATATGGTCTCTTTACCGTGTCAATTAGGCACAATTATTATCATGGGCGAACCCATGTCAGTTAGGATATCTTGGCATCACAGTAAGAAACAGTGCTATCAGTTAGGCGAACATTCCCGCATTAGCAATTTTAGGCTATCAGTCAGGCGGGCACTTTCGCATTAGCAATTTGGCACAAGGCCCATTCAACATACATTATGCTATCAGTTAGACAGACATTCCCGCATTAGCACTTTGGCACAAAGGCCCATTCAAACAAACATTTCTCATGAATCATTATCCATTTATGGTTTCTCATTTTCTTTCTTTTCATCATGCCTCTGCATCACCTTATAAATATGCATTCCTCCGCATCACCATATACCTAAGCATACCTTCGTATCACCATGTTACTCGGCATACTTTCGCATCACCTTTTAACTTTAAACCTTCCTAGGGACAACTTACATTCTTATTTTATTTTCTTGACTGGTCTAGCCTATTATTTTCTTAGTGACCAGTTTTCTATTTAATAATTAATATAACAAACAGACTCAGATTCGCGTAAACTTTATGTCCATGCATTTGTGTTAAACTCAAGTTTCTAAAGAACTAAGAATCATATTTTTCTGAACAGTCTAACACTAAATATTGAAGAAAAACTGAGACTGTTGTTCTATATTTTTGGAACAGCACCTAGCTGTCTTATTATTTGGTTTTTATATTGCGAAAACTTATGAACGGACTATCTCTCTTGGTTAGGTCATTCTAGAGATCCTAATCTTTAATTTGAATTAGGTTTTACTTTATTTGGATTAGAATTGAATTTGATAACAAATTCAATAAAAATATGCTACTACCATTAAGAAGATTTCAGAAAAATACAACAAGCAGCTCTGTTTTTAAAAAATCTACAATAAATTCAATTCTAATCCGTTACTTATAAATTTTGGTGAGGATACACTCTAAAACTCTAAGTTTTAGGAAAAAAAGTTTCAGGTCCATAACACCTCGTTTGGTTAATTAAATGTCAGTTGAAAGTGCTACTTTATTTCTTTAAATTGGTTCTGAATTTCTTGGGAACAGCGCAACTTCCAAGAGACATAACTAACTCTACAAAATAGATAGGGATATGAAATTTGTACTCACTTAAAATAGACTAATAAATCTTTAAAATACATTTTAAATTAATTCAAAATACTAAATAAATCAAAAGTTCTAGTGGCTGAAAATTTGATACTACAAAACCAAAAAACCAAAAAATTCTGCAGCAACCACTAAAGTTCAAATATTCATATCTTCCAAACCACTTGGCCAAATTTCCTTAAATTTTTATTGAGGAATCTTGACCTCTTGAAGTTTATTATAAAATTATTTTTGCTCGCAAAAACAGGCCAGATTGCTCCCAGAGGATATTTTAAGTTGATGTCTAATCAGTTTCTAAATTTCTGCAGCAAGGCTTCCTAACTTTCAATAACCAAATTTAATCTTCCAAGTTTCCAACTCATACCAATCAATAATTTCCATTGCTCATTACCATATTTACATAAATTATGTCGTAAGCCTACCCAAAAGCCTCAGTTCCATATATATCCAAAATTTATATAATTTACTTCATATAATCACACTTTCACAACATTAAAAATCTGCACTACATCCAACAACAATAATTCAACCAATCAACAGAATTTCAATAGCATCAATCATACTAGCTCATCATCATCAATAACAAACTCATAATTAAAAAATACACATATAGCTCATTTAATCACCTAATTATTTACAGCACCATCAAACATACCGAAATTCAATTGGCATACTCAAACATGCTTACATTCACTAACAATTTCCAACTACATCAATTCTCATTAAATCGTCATGCATAACATTTATAAATTATTTATAATTATTCAGTAAACTTTTTGTCATTCTTAAATTAAAAACTCTTAATTTTAAAAATGAACTCCCTACCTTGGTTAATCGAATTTGAAAGGAATCGGAGATAAACTGCGGTGGTGGCTATTGGCTAACTACACTAACAACGCAACAACTGTATCACCCATCATTGATCATCCTTGACAACAGCAGCATCATCCTCGAACAGAACTAGCAGTGGTCTTTGCAGTCTCAGGGTAGCATCAGCATCAACACTTGACATAATTGTAGCAAAAATGGGAGTGAAAGGGGCTAATGGTTTCAAGAATTAGGAAATTAGAATCAAAACAAGGAGGAAGATGCTAGCCAAATTGAGATATGGTGGCAGCAGCAGCCGCGGAGAGGCACAAAGGTGACAAGAGTGGCTCCAGCGACTAGCCCTAGCGACTGCAGCGATGATACCCACTGTAACACCCTACCATAGAGAGTCTTATGCTTAAGTCATAATTCAGAGATGGCAAGGTATTACGACCTCTAAAATAAAAATTTAGTATGTCTAGTAGTATGAATAATGATTATAACTAGGAGCCTTTGAAGAAAAAGGGGTACAACAAAAATCGCAATGCGAAAAGCGCAACACTTCGATCGATAACGTAGCGAACAAGGATAAACCAACGTGAGATTATATATACACAAGAGTGTCAAAAACAGGAATATCAAGACTCAAAATCCGGTTGCAAAGGTAACCGGTCCGAGCATAGCAATATATATATATACATGTAAATAAGATAGGAAACCCCAAAGGAAACCCAAATGGACACAAATAGAGAAAACCTATTCTCCAAAATCTCCCATAAGAGGAGTCATCACAGTTCGTATTATTTAATGGAGATAAAAGTAACTAAACAAAGCATATAAACTAAAATAGAGCCCCAAGAACAAATGATCTTCGCTAATCCGGAAGTCTCCAGCATGCTTCAGCAAGAAGCCTCACGTCCTGCATCTGAAAACCACAAAATCCGTATGGACAAGAACCAGAGGTTCCCAGCATGGTAACAGTACCCACATATATAACATGTAATATTAGAGGAAAGTCGAAGGCAATCCTAGAACTTCCTCCAGATAAAATCAAAGCTTATAAACAAGCTAAACCATAAATGGCAACTGACTAAGGATTCTTTAGACTAATTAATACTTCCCTTTCTAAATCCTTTAGACCTCCCAACCACCAGCAGGAGTATAATATAGCAAACACAGTTATATCAGACAAGAGATATACAAATAGGAACAAATAAGGCATTTAAACAATTAGCAAGTAATATGCAGTCAAATAAGCAATCTCAAACAATTCACATAGTATACATATGATGAATGCATGTCCCTAATGGTTGATGATATCATCTGTCGGTTATATAGCCAACCCGACAAGTCCTGGTAGCTAACCATCGGACTGTCCCTCTGTCGTGTCTCCCCAACTCGAGTTATACTCAACATAATTGTGATCATAATCATGATCCATATCCATCACCCTCACTGGTGAATATTCACGGGGGCGAGATCATCCGGGGCTTTCACAGTACACGGCCACCCTGACGACATAGGGACAATAGAGTCTTGAGTCTCCACCTGGAGCACGTGGTGGCTAGCCACTGCTTTCTCCCAGGGAAACTCGTGTCTCCGATGGTGGAAGGGCAAACATTCACAATTCATTCAACAGCATATATGCATTTATACTTAGCCATAATCATGGCTCCGCCGTCACACGGCAATAATCCAGCCATCCGCCTCACGATTAAATCCATAACCAGCCAATTCATAAACAATTTAGCCTAACGGCTCATGGCACAATCAGCACTCCTACCACCATCCTCCGCATCTCATATAATTATCTTTGATCCTCATTGATCATCCATTTTTCCCTTGCTTCACTCACAAGTTACCACATCCCCTAGCTCCTTTTCTCATTGCTAGGCATATCATAATGATTAAAGACATAAGTGGTGAGATCGGAGGCTTAGAAGTATGAAATTTGGCTTTTAAAGCTCAAAAATCAACTTTGGGATGAAAACAGGGCCACGCGCACAGGTCCTCCACGCGCATGCGTGGATGGCCATATAGCTCATCGACACGTATGCGTCATTCACGTGGACGTGTGGATTGAAAAACGTCCAATCGATGCGTACGCGCCAGCCACGCGTACGCGTGGGTGTGTTTGTGCCCCACGCACAAAATTGGCACAACTCTCGGGAAGAATGTCTGGGCATTGGGTGCAGCACATCGACGTGCCCGCGCACACCATGCGCACGCGTGGATGGTACCTTCTTGAAGAACGATGCGTACGCGCCAAGTGCGCCTACGCGTGGAGAGTCATTCTGCTAAAAAATTTTCTAAGTTAAAAGCTGCAAAATTCACAGATTCAACTCCCAATCTTCCGACGGACATAACTTCTTCATTTTAAATCATTTTTTGCTCGTTCTTCGAACGGCATGAACATCCCAGATCCAATTTTATTTCTAAATAAGTTTGGCACAAAACGAAGATCCAGAGTCCAAGTTATGTCCCATCAATTTATGCGCAAAAACCATATTTCATACAAAATCACAAAGTGCCATTTTCAAAACAAGTAATTTTCAACCCTTTTCAAAATCAACCAAAACATGCCAATTTTAATCCTTTTTGAAATCAATCAAAATATACCAAAATCAACATCAAGCCTCCTCAACTCGCACATTAACACTTTACCACAATTCACAAAAATACCATCACATCCTGTTAACCCACTTCACCCAAGTGGCTCAAACTCAAACACATTTACATATCATATACTCTTCCTCATGCCAATTTTCAATAACACCATTTCCAATTAACCATCATTGCACATAACCAATATCATACTCACCATCAACATGGTTTCACCCACAATTCAACCTCAATCAATCATCAAGCATATATCACAACATGCATATTGCTCAAACATCATACCATCAAGGCATCAATAATCATAACCACATATATGACCACATCATATATCTCAAACATTCAACAACATCAACAATTCAATGCCTATCTTAGGGCCTCTAGCCTAAGTATTTCCCACCACATTACATATTAGATACAAGAAACCGAGACCATACCTTAGCCGATTTTTCAAGCTCAACCGGAGCACTTCCAAACCACTTTTTCCTCAAGCTCTCAAGGTCTCAACACCTCCAAGAACATATTTTTTGCATACAAAACCCTCTTCCAAGCTTTTCAAAATCACCAATCAAGCTCCAATACACATATATAAAATGCCTAGGCCACAATATCATACCAAAACACAAGAGCTCAATACCCAAAACAACAAATTCAACATTCTCACTAGAGTTTCAGATATCTTACCTTACCCAAGGACCAAGGGAGTAAGAACAAGCCTTCTCATCAAGCTAATGTGATCCTATAACACAAAGGAGCTCAAAACCTCAACATTTTTGCCCATGAAACTCGAAAATAAGGGCCAAACTTCGAAGAAGAAAAAGTGGCTTACCTCAAGATTAATTGTATGGGTTTTGTAGAGCTCTTCGTGGTAAACATGTGGCCGTAAACGGTGCAGCAATCGGAGCTCTAAATCAAAAGTTATGGTGGTTTGAAGATTAAATGAGAGAAAGAACTTGAGAGAGTGTTCTTCCTCCCATGGCCTCCATTTCATTGTGTTTAGTGTCTTAGAAAGGAAACAGAGAGCTAAAATAAGGGTTTTAGGGTTTAGTTATGTTGGGCCAAGGGCCCACTTTGGGTTCGGTTGACCCGGTTTGGCCCGTTCGGCCCAAACTTGGTCCGATTTCTATAAAATTAGTACCGAAATTCTCGTCTCAATCTCCTCTATCATATTAAGCCATAAAAAATCACATTTTAGCCTTCTAGAATAAATTTTCACTTATGGGTTAATTAGACATTAATTAACTGGGTTTTACATTCTACCCACCTAATTGGGAATTTTGCCCACAAAATTCAAATTCAATTACCTGAGAATAAGTGCGGATAGTCCATTCGCATCTCTGACTCAAGTTCCCAAGTGTGTTCCTCAACACCGCCTCGAATCCATGCCACTTTGACTAATGAAACCTCTTTTCCACGCAACCGTTTGATACTAGTATCATCAATTCTGACTGGAGCCATCGGAAGCATCAAATCTTCTCTTAACTGAACTGATTCATACTTGCATGGTAACTATTATTGTATGCAAACTTCACTAACGGCATATACCGATCCCAACTCACCAGTTGGTCCAAAACACAAGCTCTCAACATATCCTCTAATGTTTGGATCGTCCTCTCGGATTGACCATCTGTTTGAGGATGGTAAGCCGTACTCAAGCTTAATCGGGTCCCAAAAGCTTTCTGAAATGTACCCCAAAACCTTAAAGTGAAACGAGGATCTCTATCAGAGATTATAGTAGCAGGTACAGCATGAACTCTCACAATCTCTTTTATGTATAGCCGTCCTAGCTCCTCAAGCATGTCAGTCATCCGAATGGGTAGAAAGTGAGCTGACTTCGTCAGTCAATCCACAGTCACCCAGATAGCATCAAAACCAACCCTAGTCCTTGGCAATCCCAACACAAAGTCCATCGCAATACTTTCCCACTTCCATTGTGGAACCTCTAAAGGTTGCAATATCCCGGCAGGTCTTTGATGTTCAATCTTCACCTTTTGACAAGTTAAGCACTTTGAAACATATTCCCTCACATCATTCTTCATACGCGGCCACCAAAACATCACCTTTAGATCATGGTACATCTTAGTACTCCCCGGGTGAACAGAGAATCCGCTTTTGTGTGCTTCTTTTAAGATATCTTGCCGCAAAGTGCCAATGATTGGCACAATGATCCTACCTTTAAATCTTCATAACCCATCCTTATCCTCCGACACTCTCCGCTGTTTCCCTTGCTCAATAGCTGGTAACACCGTCCATAACGCTTCATCATTCTCATGGGCCTTTAGAAGTTCGGACTTAAAGTCACTGGAGATTTCTAATCGGCTCAAACACAGAGTTTCAGATACTTCATGAGCACTAATTTTCAGACTCTCAAATCCCTTGAGCAACTTCTCTTCTTGAAGCATCATCCAAGCCGCATACAATGACTTCTGACTTAATGCATCCGCCACTACATTCACCTTCCCCGGATGGTAATTCAACTCAAAGTTGTAGTCCTTCAATAATTCCATCCACCTCCTCTGCCTCATATTAAGCACTTTCTGATCAAAGAGGTATTTCAAGCTCTTGTGATCAGAGAATACTTGGAACTTAACCCCATAGAGATAATGTCTCCACACCTTCAAGGCAAACACAACCGCAGCAAGTTCCAAATCGTGCATAGGATAATTAACTTCATGAGGTCTCAATTGCCGTGAGGCATACGCCACCACATTACGATGTTGCATCAGCACACCCTAGACCCTTTAGTGAGGCATCATAGTACACCTCAAATGGTTCATTCGGCTCAGGTAACACCAACACAGGTGCAGTGGTCAACTTTTCCTTCAATGCTTGAAAGCTCTCCTCACACTCGGGAGTCCAGACAAATGGTGTGTCCTTGCGAGTTAACTTTGTCAATGGCAAAGCTAATTGCGAAAAGCCTTTGATGAACCTTCGGTAATAGCCAGCTAAACCCAGAAAACTCCTTATTTCAGTTACCGTAGTTGGTTGCTTCCATTCCATCATTGCCTCCACCTTAGATGGATCAACTGCTATCCTCTGTTTACTAACTACATGTCCCAAAAACTTCACCTCCTTCTTCCAAAATTCACATTTGGATAGTTTTTCATAAAGCTTCTTTTCCTTGAGTATCTACAATATGGTCCTCAAGTGTTCCACATGCTCTTCCTCAGTCTTGGAATATATCAGTATGTCATCAATAAAGACAACAACGAATTTATCCAGAAATGGACGAAAAACTCTATTCATGTAATCCATAAACACTGAAGGAGCGTTCGTCAACCCAAAAGACATTACAGTGTACTCGTAATGACCATAACGAGTCCTGAAAGTGGTCTTAGGGATATCCTCATCCATCACCCTTGTCTGGTGATAATCGGATCGCAAGTCGATCTTGGAGAAAATCCTAGCTCCTTGTAACTGATCCATGAGATCGTCAATCTTCGGCAACGGGTACTTATTCTTTATCGTGACCTTGTTTAGCTGCCTATAATCCACACAGAGCTGCATACTCTCATCTTTCTTCTTTACCAGTAGCACTGGTGCACCCCACGGAGAAACACTTGGTCGGATAAAATTCTTACCCAACAAATCCTCTAACTGAGACTTTAACTCAGCCATTTCCAGTGGCGACATCCTATACGGAGCACTCAAGATTGGTCCAGCCCCAGACACCAACTCGATAGCAAACTCAACCTCTCAGTTAGGTGGAAATTCGTCAATATCATCGGGAAATACTTCCGAAAACTCATACACAACCAGAATTTCTTCTAATCTTTGGTTATCACCCGAAACACCCGTAGTCAACAACAAGATACCCTGACATTCGATTCCAGAGCAATTCACCATCATAGAATTCAAGTAATAACTATTCATCACAACCGGTCCTTCTGTTCCTTTCGGCATGAAACACACTGTTTTGTAGAACAGTCGACCAGGACATGGTTCTCAGATAACCAGTCCAATCCCAAAATAAGATCAAGACCGATCATCGGCAAGCAGATTAAATTATGGACAAAATCACGCTGCTTGAACCTAAAGAAAACTTGCGGGCATCCTAGCCTAGTTACCATGGCTTCATGGGTAGCATTATACACCTTTAGGTCATAACATAAAACTACAATCTTCAAGCCTAGCTCACTAGCCTTTTCAAATGCAATGAATGAATGTGTTGCTCCAGAATCAAATAAAGCATTTAAAGTTTGACCAGTCATTTCACAGTTACCTCGGATAAGTTTCTCGGATCTCTCGGCACCTATAGCTAAAGTGGTGAACACCTGACCAGTCTGCTGTACCTTCCCGGCACCTTGTTTCTGCTTCTCTGGATAGTTCGTGGCCTTATGTTTCGCCTTACCACAAGAATAGCACAAGCCCTAACCGGCCTTGCACGGGGCTCTTGGGAGATGACTTCCACACCTAGCACAAGCTTGCTCGTTCTGTGGCTGCTTCCCAAACCTTTTCCCTTGGGAGTTGTTGTTGTTGGGCTTCCTGAAAGAACCTCCCCGCTTGAAAGGTGGACTTCTAGGTGCAAAACTATTCCCTCGGTTCTGTGGGAATAATCCCTTGTAACTCCCTCTCTCAGCAGCTGCCCTCTTCACACACTCTTCAGCAACTCTACACTTGTTCACCAACTCAGAGAAAGTTCTGATCTGCATTGGTCCCACTGAGCTGAAGATGTCACTCCGGAGTCCTCCTTCATTCTTAACGCACTTCCATTCCTCATAGTCTCCCGGAGTCCCCTGACACATACGGGAGAACCTGAACACCTCCTCAAATTTGTCAGTATACTCAGATACGGGCATAGTACCCTGCTTCAGCTACAGTAACTCAAGTTTCTTAGCCGTCTTAGCAAAAGTCAGAAAGTACTTCCTATAGAACTCCTCCCAGAAGACATCCCAGGTGATATAGTCATCACCCTGCTGCAGAAGACGTCGGATACCTTGCCACCAATGCGATGCTTCCCCAGTGAGCAAATAGGTGGCAAACTCAACACGCTGCCCTTCAGGTACCACCTCCGCTTACAGTGCTCGCTCCATAGCCTGAAACCATGTATCGAATTCAGTCGGGCTAGTAGTTCCCTTGAACTTGGGTGGATTAACCTTCAAAAAGTTTGCCAATGTCATCGGGCCCTGAGCTCCACCTCTGTTATTGCCATGGTTGTTCATCTGTTGCCCAAGAGCCTCAGCAGTGGCTTGCATAGCAGCAGCCATATTCTCCAACGCAGTCATAAAGTTCACCGAGTTATTAGGGTTAATCTCCGGTGCACGAGCATTTGTATGACCTCTCCCACGGCCTCTACCGCGTCCACGAGGCGCCATCTGGTTCCTAAACATACCAAACAATCGATATTAAGTTGATCAGTCTCAATATCGGAAGTTTAGTGCTTCAAAGTCCCAAATGCATGCTCATGAACGTTTATGCCAATTATATCAAGTAAATATACTAATAGCACATAACACACATACAGAGAATGCACAAAAGCATAGTCAGTCCGTCCCTCAGGATCTACAAGAACGAACTGCTCTGATACCATAATGTAACACCCTACCATAAAAAGTCTTATGCTTGAGTCATAATTCAGAGATGGCAAGGTATTACGACCTCTAAAATAAAAATTTAGTATGTCTAGTAGTATGAATAATGATTATCACTAGGAGCCTTTGAAGAAAAAGGGGTACAACAAAAATCGCAATGCGAAAAGTGCAACACTCCGATCGATAGCATAGCGAACAAGGATAAACCAACGTGAGATTATATATATACACAAGAGATATACATGTAAATAAGATAGAAAACCCCAAAGGAAACCCAAAGGGACACAAATTCAGAAAACCTATTCTCCAAAATCTCTCATAAGAGGAGTCATCACAGTTCGTATTATTTACTAGAGATAAAAGTAGCTAAACAAAACATATAAACTAAAACAGAGCCCCAAGAACAAAGGATCTTCGCTAATCCAGAAGTCTCCAGCATGCCTCAGCGAGAAGCCTCACATCCTGCATCTGAAAATCAAAAAATCCACATGGGTGAGAACTAGAGGTTCCCAGCATGGTAATAGTTTCCACATATATAACATGTAATATTAGAGGAAAGCCAAAGGCGATCCTATAACTTCCTCCAGATAAAATCAAAGCTTATAAACAAGCTAAACCATAAACGGCAACTGACTAAGGATTCTTCAGACTAATTAATACTTCCCTTTACAAATCCTTCATACTTCCCAACCACCAACAGGAGTATAATATAGCAAACACAGTTATATTAGACAAGAGATATACAAATAGGAACAAATAAGGCATTTAGACAATTAGCAAGTAATATGCAGTCAAATAGGCAATCTCAAACAATTCACATAGTATGCATATGATGAATGCATGTCCCTAATGGCTGATGATATCATATGTCGATTATATAGCCAACCCGACAAGTTCTAGTAGCTAACCATCGGACTGTCCCTCTGTCGTGTCTCCCCAACTTGAGTTATACTCAACATAATTGTGATCATAATCATGATCCATATCCATCACCCTCACTGGTGAATATTCACGGGGGAAAGCTCATCCGGGGCTTTCACAGTGCCCGGCCACCCTGACGACATATGGTCAACAGAGTCTCGAGTGTCCACCTAGAGCACGTGGTGACTAGCCACTGCTTTCTCCCAGGAAAACTCGAGTCTCCGATGGTGGAAGTGCAAACATTCACAATTCATTCAACGGCATATATGAATTTATACTTAGCCAAAATCATGGCTCTGCCATAACACAGCAATAATCCAGCCATCCGGCTCACGGTTAAATCCATAACCAGCCAATTCATAAACAATTTAGCCCATCAGCTCATGGCACATACATCACTCCCACCGCCATCCTCCACATATCATATAATCATCTTTGATCCTCATTGATCATCCATTTCTCCTTTGCTTCACTCGCAAGTTACCACATCCCCTAGCTCCTTTTCTCAATGCTAGGCATATCATAATGATTAAAGACATAAGTGGTGAGATCGGAGGTTTAGAAGTATAAAATTTGGCTTTTAAAGCTCAAAAATCAACTTTTGGATGAAAACAGGGCCACGCGCATGCGTCCTTCACATGCATGCGTGGATGGCCTTACAGCTCATCGACACGTATGCGTCATTCACGCGGATGCTGGATTGAAAAACATCCAATTGATGCATACACTACAGCCATGCGTACGCGTACGCGGCAGCCAAGCGTACGGTGCGTTTGTGCCCCACACACAAAATTGGCACAACTCTGGCACAACTCTCGGGAAGAATGGCTGGGCATTGGGTGCAACACATCGACGTGTCCGCGCACACCACGCGCACACGTGGATGGTGCCTTCTTGAAGAATGACGCGTACGCGCCAAGTGTGCCTACGCGTGGAGGGTCATTCTGCTAAAAATTTTTCTAAGTTAAAAGCTGCAAAATTCACATATTCAACCCCCAATCTTCCGACAGACATAACTTGTTCATTTTAAATTATTTTTAGCCCGTTCTTCGAACGGCATGAACATCCCGAATCCAATTTTATTTCTAAATAAGTTTGGCACAAAACAAGGATCCGGAGTCCAAGTTATGTCCCGTCAAAGTATGCCTAAAAATCATATTTTCATACAAAACCACAAAGTGCCATTTTCAAAACAAGTCATTTTCAACCCTTTTCAAAATCAACCAAAACATGCCAAATTTGACCCTTTTTAAAATCAATTAAAATATACCAAAATCAACATCAAGCCTCTTCAACTCACACATTAACACTTTACCAAAATTAACAAAAATACCATCCCATCCTTTTAACCCACTTCACCCAAGTGGCTCAAACTCAAACACATTTACATATCATATACTCTTCCTCATGCCAATTTTCAATAACACCATTTCCAATTAATCATAATTGCACATAACCAATATCATACTCACCATTAACATGGTTTCACCCACAATTCAACCCCAATCAATCATCAAGCATATATCACAACATGCATATTGCTCATACATCATACCATCAAGGAATCAATAATCATAACTACATATATGACCACATCATATATCTCAACCATTTAACAACATCAACAATTAAATGCCTATCTTAGGGTCTCTAGCCTAAGTATTTCCCACCATATTATATAGTAGATACGAGAAACCGAGACCATACCTTAGCCGATTTTCCAAGCTCAACCGGAGCACTTCCAAACCACTTTTTCCTCAAGCTCTCAAGGTCTCAACACCTCCAAGAATAGATTTTTTTGCATACAAAACCCTCTTCCAAGCTTTCCAAAATCACCAATCAAGCTCTAATACACATATATAAAATGCCTAAGCCAAAATATCATACCAAAACACAAGAGCTCAATACCCAAAACCACAAATTCAACATTCTCACTAGGGTCAGATATCTTACCTTACCCAAGGACCAAAAGACCAAGAACAAGCCTTCCCTTCAAGCTAATGTGATCCTATAACACAAAGGAGCTCAAAACCTCAACATTTTTGCCCATGAACCTCGAAAATAAGGGCTGAAATTCAAAGAAAAAAATGTATCTTACATCAAAATTGATTGTATGGCTTTTGTAGAGATCTCCGTGGTGAACACGTGGCCATAAACGGTGCGACAATCAGAGCTTTAGATTAAAAGTTATGGTAGTTTGAAGATCAAATGAGAGAAAGAACTTGAGAGAGTGTTCTTCCTCCCATGACCTCCATCTCAGCGTGTTTAGTGTCTTAGAGAGGGGAGAGAGTACTGAAATGAGGGTTTTAGGATTTAGTTATGTTGGGCCAAGGGCCCACTTTGGGTCTGGTTTGTCGGGTTTGGCCCGTTCGGCCCAAACTTGGTCCGATTTCTATAAAATTGGTACCGAAATTCTTGTCTCAATCTCTTCTATCATATTAAGCCATAAAAAATCACATTTTTGGCCTTCTAGAATAAATTCTCATTTATGTATTAATTAGCCATTAATTAACTGAGTTTTACATACACCTTCCCCTCAGTCTCTGTTCTTCAGCATTCTTCCTCTTTTTCTCCTCGTTCTCTTCCTCTTTGTGCACTCTGATTTTTCTTTTGATTTTTGTGTATGTGAAGAGGAGGCTACGCATTTTGATTTCTCATCTCCCTCCCCTTCTGTATTTTCTTCTTTGATTTGGGTGTGTGTCTAGCATAAATGAAAGGCAGAGAGTGAGTAATGAATGTGATCACAGGTGGAGGAAACGTGTATCTTTATGAAGGGAGTGAGTGTCACTGAGAGAGTAACGTGTGCGTGTGTGAGGAAACTCAATGTGTGTGGCTGACTCTAGGGTTAGGATTAGAATAAAATACACACTAGTAGTATAACAATTTTACAAAATCTTTGAGATAATATAATAATTAAGATTGAAATATAATACCATAAAAATTATTTTGTAAACATAATTTTATTTATTAATATACCAATAAATTCAAATACTATTTCCAATTTAAAATCTAAAATAATCTAATTAATTATCTTTTATGAAATAAAGTTTAAATTCAAAACACAAATTATTTTAATTAAGTTATATAATTTTTATCATTTTTTCAATTACTCAAAGTATCATAAAATTTATTGTAATTACATTTAGGGAAATAATTTTTTTAAATAAATTATCAACAATTATTATAAACAAACTAATAACTCATTATTTATTTTTTAAAAAAAAAACTGGGGTTGTTATACTTCCCCCTATCTTGTAGCACTTTCACCCTCTCGTTGTTCTCTGCGCTTCCTGCTGCATGTAGACCCAAAATTTTCAGAAAAATCTTATTATAAGTTAATTTCAATATATTTATTCATTAAAGACTTTATTTTCAGAAATTATTTTATTAAAAGTAATTAAATCAAGTTTTGATAATTAAAATTAAAATTTTACGTAAGTTTAAAAATATTGAATAATTTTCTATATTTAAATTATAAAACTTAACAGTTGTAAAAGAATAAGAATTTTATATGATTTAGTTAAATAATTGAGATTTTGGAAATTAATGTTTTAATTTTTATAAATAGAGAAAATTGATTATATTATTTTCTAATGTTAAATTAGAATACTTGATTAAAAGCTAATTAGCAAATTAATAATTCAATAATATTTTTAAAGTAATTTCAAGGGATTAAATTAGATTTTAAATTTATATAATATACCCTAATTTGATTAAAAGTACCCAAACTCTAATTTATCCAAAAATCTCTAATTTCACATATTCCCAAATTAAACCCTAATTTCATCTAAACCTAACCATAAAATCACACACATTTTTCCTTTCCCTAAAAGAAACCCTAGGCGTAGCCCATAAACATATCACACACAAAATACACGAACACCACACAGAAGGGGGAAGAGAGAAATAGGAAGAAAAGAAGAAAGGAGGAAGAAGGAAGAACAAGAGAAAAAGAGGGGGGAAGACCGCACCGGCGACGTTGGGCCTTGCAGCTGCCGTCACGTAATCGTCAGATCTTAGAGGGAGACCACGCCACTAAGCCATCGCCGCCGATCTGTCCACAAGCCACCGTCGACAAAACAGAACCATGAAGAGAAGGAGACTGCGAAGAAGAGTGGGCCTCGACCAGTGTCGTCTCCATCAGCACCACGGGTCACCATCATCGAGGTCTTTGTCGTCGTTGTCGTTTGCATTTCACTGCCGACGCGGGGTAATCATCGCGCCACCGTCAGATTCGTCGTCGTCACTTCAATCCAGTATCTTTCACCGTGAAATTTTCAAATTGAAGAGGGGAAGGACATTGTCCTGCCGTACACCATCATTTCGGGAGCCAAGCCTCCGTCACCGTCGTGTCTATGTTGCTACTGATGTCACCGAGATCCACTGCTAGTAACGGTTTTGTGTTTGGAAACACTGACTTGAAATACTGGTTTTGTTGAGTTGAGGTTAAAAAGAGGGGACCTATGATGTGTGGCAAACTCCAACTTTTTAGGAGATGTGCTGCCGAAATTTTTCTAAGAATTTGAAGAAGTTTTGGTTATGATTTCGAAAATAATTTTTTATTTGAGTAACTTTATCAAAAGAGACATGTTTTAAACACTTTTAAAGATTATTAAAGAAAATCGGATTCTTATGATTTTATTAACTCGTGGTTTTAAACTCATTTGATTTCCAATAACAAGAAGAGATTTGATTAACTAGCCAAAGACTTTAAAACAGTAAATTAAGTATAAATTCAAGGGTTTGAGAATAAGAGAGTGACTTTGAGGTTTTAATAAAATTGAACATAAGATTTGAGAGAAAGAGTTTTATTTTAAGGAATATGGTAAAAATTGTGTGGTGTGGATTTGGAGGTAAGTTTGGTAAGTTGTTTGAAGGATTATGCTTGAAATTGAGAGGTGAGTAGTGACAATTGGTTTTGACTGAGGTTTGATGATGATTTTGAAATTGAGAGCGAGGACAATGATCATGTATAATCAAGGTATAGTGATGATTAACGATGATTATGAATAAGAATAGAGTAAAAGGAGCGAATTGAGTGGGCTTGATTTTGGTTGATTGTGAATGAGTGGATTGAAGTGGTTTGGGGTAGTTTTGTTGAGTTAAAAGCTGTTTTGTCTTATTAATCTTTGGAAAGTTTGTAAAATTTATTTTTGGTTAAAAAAACTAATTTTTGGCCAACTTCGGTAGGTCGTAACTCAGTCTCGGAGTTGGAAAAATTTACAAAACTATATTTCTATAAAATTTATTTATCAATCTTTCCAATGATTCAAGAATGGTTGAAAAATGAATTTTGTGGAAAAAGTTATGAAGGTTTACAATTTGGGTTTAAAAACTAATTTTACAGCATATCAACTTTTTCACATTCGGATATGCCATGCGTACGAGAAACTCATCGTGCATACGTGAGAGTTGGCCACTGTCAAACATTCATGCGTACGTGACCATGGGCTGCATACACGATCACCCTGTTTTTCAGAAAAGTGAATTTTTAAAGTTCTCAACCATTCCTCGAGCCTTCTAAATCTTTATAAATCTTAGTACGAGTCTAAAGCCGGTGAAATTAAGGATAGAGGAGTTAAGAACGAAACCTAAAGAGTTGGATTAGTGAATTAAAGGAAGATTAACAAAATGTGGAGTTATAAGATTGATAATAAGATGGATAGTGAAAAGTTATAATGAAATTGATATTGAAAATGATTCTTATTGATATATATACCTGCCTGGGTAGATGCAGTGCCGATGATCCACTTGCTCCAGGTTGGATTGAGTCTCCCGGTGTAGATGCAGTGGTTCACCCCCACTTGCTCCCGGTTGAGAATGATATATGATTTATAACTTTATCTAATTCTTGGATAGATGCAGTGGGTTGGCTCCACTTGCTCTAGGTTAAGATTTGTGATTTTGTTGACCTTAAGTCGCAAGATGTGACCAGGCACTTTAACTCCCTAGAAATTCCCCCAATGAGATGAAAATTGAATGATTGAGAATTATATGCATAGATTCTTGGGGATGCACGCACGAAAGGACTGTCTAGGGTTAGCTACCAGACATATCGAGTTTGGTTGTATAACCAACAGATGAGCTCATTAACCATAGGATAGGCATGTATCATTTGCATTTGTGTGTATCATTTAGGTATGAATCTTATTTTTCGCTTGCCTAATTGAGTAATAGTATCTATATGCTATTTTATCTAATTTCTCAATCTGTATTCTCAATTTGTGTATGCTTTGCATTGTTTTTTCTGTGGTTAACAACTGAGAGATCCCTCATACTGACAGTAGTGACGCTTAGGGTTGTTTCTGATATGTGGTAATGGAGGTTGAGGCCAAATGAATTAGGTGTTGCATTGTTACTGTAATTTATATATTGGTTAGATAAGAGTGAGTGATGTAAGTTGGGTAGGAAGTCCTTAGGCACGTCCTTGGTCCTTTTTTATTTCTATAAACCATTCGTCTTACTAATTTGTAAACTATAGAAGTTTTTTTTTACAACTTTTCAAAATAAGTTTTTCTACAAAACTTTTGCAAAAGGTTATTTCAAGGATAAACTATTTTATAATAAAATTATTTCTATTTGCAAGTATCTTTTTGTTTTGATGGTATTCCCTTCCATACTGACAACCTACAAGGACAATGTTCTCTCCACCTATAGATTTTCTTTTTCAGTGACAGGGTCAGGAAACTTTGCCACAAAGCCACGAGCAAATATGTTGTACTTTCTGTTTGTTAGTTTAGTTGAGATTTTATCCCTCGTTGTTTGTCATCTTTGAGATTTTTAGAGGGGCAGGACTTGTATTTGAGAAGAATTGAATAACTCTATGTATTTATTATTATGTGGATATAATTATGTGATTATGTGGTTTAAATGAAAATCTTTTTGTTTTCATAATTAAAAACTCAGTTTATATTTGTGAAGACTCAATAATAAATAATTATAGTATGAAATTAAAGGAGTAGAGGTTGGTAATGCCAAGACTTTTAGTGCGATCATGAGGTGCTAAAAGTTAGTGTGCTACACTGCGACGATGATGTTTCCCTACGACGACAACGACATCAGAAAGGAGGACAGTGATCTCTAGCAACGACAGCGATGGTTATCGTAGCCTCTCAACCTCTTGACAGTGATCTCAAGCTCATGCACACATAACTCTCTCCTTCCTCGGGCCTCCCTATGACTTCCAGCTACGACGACGATGTGAACAGCAGTCCTCCCTCTGCTGGCGCTGAACCCCTCATTCCTCTTTCTCTCTTTTGTTTTCTCTGTGCATAAGTGTTTTGTGTGAGAATGGGTGGGTTTAATTTGGGGATTAGGGTTAGGATTTGGTAAAAGAAATAAGAATAGTGTAGAAATTTTTATAAAATTAATTAGAGGATAGAGTAGTAATTGAAAAGTGTTCCGAGGGTTACCTAAAACAATGAGTCCGGGCCGGACGTGAGGTTCGGGTCCCCTTCGAGTGTCGATGTCTGACCTATTGGTGTTGAAGTGCCGCCTATCCGAACTCCTTATGAGGGGTTCGGTGGTAGTACCTGCAAGAAACTCTGATGCCTAAGTTAGCAAGGACTTTAAGCAGGTTCCTTAGTAGAATCAGAGTATGAGTTATACCTGGGGGCTCCAGTGTATTTATAGTAGAATTAATGACCTCCTTTAGTGGGAGGATCTTTATCTTATCTTATATCTATTGGTAGGATCTTATCTTTGGTAACCGCCTTCCAGTGGGGGTGACCTCGCTGTATTAGGCCTCTTTTTGGGCCTGTAGTCGACGTCCAACCTCTTAGAAGAGGTTAGTGGATGTAGGAGGGCCCTCCTCAAAGCTCGGCCCTTTTGCCTTTTGTCGGCACAGACCTTGTTCTCGAGTCAGGGTATGAACAGTGCCCTTGCTTGAGCTTCGATCTTTTTCTAGGTCGTGCTAAATCATTCTTTGTCGAACATGTCTTCCTTGGTCAAGTTGGGCGTTTTGTTTGTTTCCTCCTCGGGTAGGTCGAGCGCTATGATCTTTAATTTTTTGAAATACGAAACATTTTCTTTAAATGCTGGTCTAAGTTAGCGCGTCAGTTTCCTTGGGTTTCTGTGAGTACTTTTAAGACTCATTGATTGGGCCCTTCATTCTCTTTTGCCATTTCAATTTCCTTCCTTTGTCTCTTTTTAAAACCCTGGGGCTTCTTCTTTTTCCTTTTTTGCAAAACGCTTTTCCTTCTTCTCCTTTCTATGACGCTTCTTTTCTTTTTATCCTTTTTTAGAGCTTCATCTGTGCCTTGCAATCAATGATTTCTTTTCCTGGCGTCTTTCTTGGAGAGATTCACACTGTCGCCGTAGATGACTTTGTGTGCTCCTCTTTTCGGCTTCTTTCTGCAGGTACGTGCCTTCGCTTTCATTTTTGCTTTGTCCTTTTAACGATGACGATCTGGCTTTCTATGGCTCCATCGGGGTTGAACCCCTACTTTTGTTTATTTTGTATGTTTGTCTTTTTTCCTAAAGATTTTGGTCTTTGTGTTTGTGCTGGGTAATGGGGTTTTTTGGGCTCTTATGCCTTTGAATTGTGTCTTTGTTTGCGTTCTTGTAGCCTCAAAAGGGTGTCGCTGTGACGTGACGTCACTGTTGCAAGACTAGGGTGCCCTTTTGCTGCTTGAGTGTTGTTACTGGGTTTTGTCCAAGCTGCTTGTAGTGATGGCCATTTGTTTTTCATTATTGTAGGTATAGCGTACATGTCTCATAGGAATCTTACGGAAATGCCTATAAAGGTTCCCACAATCCCCCTGGTCTTGCTGATTGGTTAGATTCTATAGTCTTGTGCTATGTAACGGTGGTAGACTGGGAATGTTGTGAGAAGTTTACGAGGTTTCATAGGGTGTGTGGGAATAGGGGGGATGAGAAAGACTATGAGCTAGTTGCCCCTAATCCTGACGAGAGGGTTTGTTCCCACCCTCCCCCCTTTAAGTCATACCGAGCATCTGTTCTTTTATGCTTATGACTGTTTTTTCACCAAATTGGGTGTTACCCTCCCTTTTATCGACTTTGAAACTGAGATCCTTTGGACTTGTAACCTTGCCCCTACCCAGTTTCATCCTAACTCCTTGGCCTTTATGAAAAATTTTCAGCTCTTGTGTCAGGAGATGGGCATTTGGCCTTCCCTCAACATATTCTTGTATCTGTTTGTTTTAACCAAACCTGGGTCATCTAAAGAAAAGGCTTCTTGGATCTCTTTTTGAGCCAACTAGGGCAGAAAGGTCTTTGCCATCTTTGATGAGTCTTTTCACGATTTCAAAAACTTTTACTTCAAGGTCCGAGCCGTAGATAAAGTCCGTCCCTTTTTTTTATGAGAGTAATGAGCCCTCATTTCCCCTTTGGTGGAAAGAGAATCTGGTAGTAGCTAAATACACCCTAGAGAGTTTATATGAGGTGGAGAAGGCCTTTGTGGGTATCTTGGAAGAGCATTGGGGTCGAGCTCCTTGCTTGGACACGAAGAAATTTCTAGGGGATCCCAGCCTTTTTCAGTCCGAGTTAGGTAGTACCCAACCTCGTCTTTTTTGTGTTTATTTTCTTGTCTTGGTTGTATCTTTTAGTGGTTCTTGCATTTGTATTTTGTTTTTCTGAAATGGCTTCGGGTTCTAATTCCATAAAGTTTTTGTGTAAGACAAAAAAGACTGTGGCTGCTCAGAATCTTTAGAACAAAGGGGTGGTGAGGGTTCTTCCCAGCTTCCTCCCAAGAAGCTATGTTCGGGTCCCCAAGGCCTGAGGAAGGTTATCCCTACACCTCATGTTTGCTTAGTTCCTTCAGCCCCACCTTTGGCTAGCTTGGATGCTGCTTCTTCTCCTTCTTCCTCGAGGCTTACTCCTAAGAAACAGATGACGTCTGGCGCAGCCGATGTCAATGACAAGGATTTTGATGGCCTGGCCTGGAGGCAATGAATGCTATCTTGGCGACGTATCCATTCTCAATCACTTCCAGTATATGGCCCAAAATTACATTCAGATGTCTGGTCTGAATGCTATCTTGGCAAGAGAATTTAAGAAATCTCCCCTTAACGCCACTAGCACCTTTCTAAGGAGTGCAAAGGCCAAGTTTGAGAGGGTTAGCGGCTTAAAGGTCGAGCTAGAAAAGAAGAATACCAAGTTAGAGCTGTCCCAGCAGAAGGAGTGAGCCCGAGCTATTAAGGCTGAAGCGGCATCTAAGTTGGCGGAGGAGATGATGAAGAAAACTGAGGAGAGCTATACCCGTACCTATGGCGAGCTCTTAGAGGCAAAGGAAAAACTTCAATCAGCTTATGATGATTATGAGTTACATGGTCATGTGGTCAATGGCATGACTGGGATGTACGGACGAGATCCCGACGCCCGGCCCTAAGACTAAGGTTGTTCTGACCTCTTCGACTAAGGCTGCCCAACCTGAGGCCGACCCTGATGAGGAAATCTTGAATGAGGCCGATGGAGTCATCGGGGCGGTCTTGATTTTAGTGATCCTTCCTTCTCACCAGGATGCGGCTACGGGTGAGAAGCTTGATCCTTTGTGACCTTTTTTTTATGAACACGTTTAAGTTATATTTTGTTGTGGCCCAGCTTGTGGGTCTTGATGAACACTTTTATTTATAATAGTTCGTAGTTTAAACACTTTCACTTTTAGTTGCTTTGAACAAATTTTTAGTTAATGTTTAACCCTTTAAGCAATGTTCTTGACGAGCGTTTTCCTTCAGTTGCTTGGCTAACCTTTCGAGCACTCACTTTTGCTTTTTAGTTATTTTTTGACAACTTCTTAGGTAGCGCCTTAAGGCTTTGCCTAGGTCTGGGCAGCCCTTTTCACAACTTGCTATTCTCGACTTTGTTCCGACCTTTGCGTGGTCGGGGAGTTGAGGTTGGGTTATGTTAGTTTTCTTCTTTTAGTTTTCCTTTAGTAGTCCGACTTCACTCTGTCGGGCCATTAAGTTATTTTTGCAACTCTATTTTTGATCTGGTCTGTTGATAGACTGCTTTGCACGAGTTGCTTTTATAACTTCTCACATTAATTTGAACCTCGTCGCTTTATCTTGTCGACCTCCTTGGGTCGGACAATGATTTTCGTGCTATTTCGAGTATAAATTAATGCGCCTGGATAGGAAACTTTTGAGGAATAACAATTTAAGATAAATTTGAAAAAAAAAAGAGATTTCTTTACAAGTACATTCACCTTGAAGTTCGGGGCCCCTAGCTCTTGTCCTGGTGCCTCGTTAAAAAACCCTTTTGTTGGGAAAAAGAGTGCACCTTGTTTCAAGCCCTTCTAGCTATAGTACCTTCTCAGGTTACAGGCATGCCAGGATTCTCGAGAGCCGCCCTTCAAGATTGGACACCTTATAGTAACATTTTCCTAGTACTTCTACTACCCGGTATGGTCCTTTCCAATTGCGGCCAGCTTCCCTTCCACCAACTTCTGTGTCCCAATATCGTTCCGGATCAATATGAGGTCATTGGCTACGAAGCATCTTTGATTTATGGTGGACGAAATTGTGATTTATGCTTGAATTGTTATTTGAAATTAATTCCCCAGTAATGGCTCCAAAAAACTTGGTGCTCAATACCATGGTCTAAATATAACCTCACAACTTCGCTCAACTAACCAGCAAGTGTACTGGGTCGTCCAAGTAATACCTTACGTGAGTAAGGGTCGATCCCACAGAGATTCTTGGTATGAAGCAAGCTATGGTCATCTTGTAAATCTCAGTCAGGCGGATAATAATTGATTATTGGGTTTTCGAAAATATAAAGAGATAATTAATTTATTAATAAAGGATAGAAATACTTATGTAATTTCATTGGTAGGAATTTCAGATAAGTGTATGGAGATGCTGTATTCCTTTTGAATCTCTGCTTTCCTACTGCATCCATCCAGTCCTTCTTACTCCTTTCCATGGCAAGCTGTATGTATGGCATCACTGTCGTCAATGGCTACATCCCATCCTCTCAGTGAAAAAGGTCCAAATGCTCTGTCACGGCACGGCTAATCATCTGTTGGTTCTCGATCATGTTGGAATAGAATCCCTTGATTCTTTTGCGTTTGTCATCACGCCTAGCAATCGCGAGTTTGAAGCTCGTCACAGTCATTCAATCCCAGAATCCTACTCGGAATACCATAGACAAGGTTTAGACTTTCCGAATTCTCATGAATGCCGCCATCAATTCTAGCTTATACCACGAAGATTCTGATTAAGGAATCCAAGAGATACGCACTCTAGCTTTTGCTTGTAGAACGGAAGTGGTTGTCAGGCACTCGTTCATACGGATGGATGATGATGAGTGTCACGGATCATCACATCCATCAGGTTGAAGTACGAATGGTATCTTAGAACAGGAATAAATCGAATTGAATAGAAAATAATAGTAATTGCATTAAAACTTGAGGTACATCAGAGCTCCACACCCTTAATCTATGGTGTGTAGAAACTCCACCGTTGAAAATACATAAGTGATGAAGGTTCAGGCATGGCCAAGAGGCCAGCCCCCAAGGTCTAAGAACTAAACGTTCAAAGATGTCTAATACACTAGTAAAAAGTCCTATTTATAATAAACTAGCTGCTAGGGTTTACAGAAGTAAGTAATCGATGCATAAATCCACTTCCGGGGCCCACTTGGTGTATGTTTGGGCTGAGCTTGAATGTTACACGAGCTGAGGCTTATCTTGGATTTGAATGCCAAGTTGTAACGTGTTTTGGGCGTTCAACTCTGGTTCGTGACATGTTTCTGGCGTTTGACTCCAGAATGCAGCATGGAACTGGCGTTGAGCGCCAGTTTACGTCGTCTAATCTCAAACAAAGTATGGACTATTATATATTGCTGGAAATCTTTGGATGTCTACTTTCCAACGCCATTGAGAGCGTGCCATTTGGAGTTCTGTAGCTCCAGAAAATCCATTTCGAGTTCAGGGAGGTCAGATTCCAACAGCATCAGCAGTCCTTTGTCAGCCTTCTTATCAGAGTTTTGCTAAGGTCCCTCAATTTCAGCCAGAAAATACCTGAAATCACAGAAAAACACATAAACTCATAGTAAAGTCCAGAAATGTGAATTTAACATAAAAACTAATGAAAACATCCCTAAAAGTAGCTAGAACATACTAAAAACTACCTAAAAACAATGCCAAAAAGCGTATAAATTATCCGCTCATCAATTTACCTCCCAGTTGTACCTTAGAGCCATTCGACGCTTCAGGGCCTCCTCCTTAATTCGAGCTCTTTCTCAAACTTCTGGAAGCAGGTCAAGCTCTTCTCTTTGCACTTGGAGGTTGATTTCCTCATTGTAGAAGATGAACCTGGGGGATCCTTCATCTACTTTGATAGGGATCACTGTCTCCATCCCGTAAGCTAGTCGAAAAGGTGATTCACCCGTGGTGGAATGGGGTGTTGTCCAATATGCCCACAGGACTTGGAGGAGCTCTTTAGCCCACAGGACTTTTATTTACGTCCTGTAGTCGGTGTTTCAGCCTGGCCAATATGACCTTATTTGCTGCTTCAGCCTGTCCATTGGCCTGTAGGTGTTCCACTGAGGTGAACTGATGCTTGATCATTAGGTCGGCCACTAGGTTTCTGAAACTCGTGTCGGTGAACTGAGTTCCATTATCCGTGGTGATGGAGTAGGGGACTCCAAATCTTGTGACAATGTTCCTGTACAGTAACTTCCAACTTTGTTGAGCAGTGATGGTGGCCAAGGGCTCTGCCTCGATCCACTTTGTGAAGTAGTCCACTCCTACTATAAGGTATTTAACTTGGCCTGAGCCTTGGGGAAATGGCCCGAGGAGATCGAGCCCCCCATTTCGCAAATGGCCAAGGTGAGGTGACGCTGATGAGCTCTTCAGGGAGGCTTTGTGGAAATTGGTGTGCTTCTGGCATGGAGGGCATATTGTTATAAACTCGGCTGCTTCCTTTTGTAGGGTTGGCTAGAAGAAGCTGGCTCAGACCACTTTTTTGGACAGTGCCCGCACTTCTAGATGGTTACCACACAGGCCATTATGGATGTCTTCCAAGACTTCCCTTGTATCAGAGGTTGGGATGCACTTTAGGAGGTGTGTTGGCATGCCTCTTCTGTACAATACGTCGTGGACTAATGTGTGATGAGCGGATAATTTATACACTTTTTGGCATTATTTTTACATAGTTTTTAGTATGTTTTAGTTACTTTTTAATATATTTTTATTAGTTTTTATGCAAAAATCACATTTCTGGACTTTACTATGAGTTTGTGTATTTTTCTATAATTTCAGGTATTCTCTGGCTAAAACTGATGGACCTGAGCAAAAATCTAATTCAGAGGCTAAGAAAGGATTGTAGATGCTATTAGATTCTGACCCTCTTGCACTCAAACTGAATTTTCTGGAGCTACAGAAGCCCAATTGCTGCGCTCTTAATTGCGTTAGAAAGTAAACATCTTGAGCTTTCCAGCAAAGTATAATAGTCCATACTTTGCTCGATATTTGACGGCCTAAACTAGCGTTCAAACGCCCACTAGAGACCCTTTTTTGGCATAAGACGCCAGAACTGGCACCAGAGTTGGAGTTAAACGCCCAAACTGACACCCAAGCTGGCGTTTAACTCCAAGAATGGCCTATGCACGTGAAAGCTTCAAAGCTCAGCCCAAACACACACCAAGTGGGCCCCAGAAATGGATTTCTGCACTATCTACACTTAGTTACTTATTTTCTGTAAACCCTAGTAACTAGTTTAGTATAAATAGCACTTTTTACTATTGTATTAGGGAGCTTATGCCATTTTCACATTTGGGAGGTTGGCCATTCGGCCATGCCTAGGCTATTTGTTCTTATGTATTTTCCAACGGTGGAGTTTCTACGCCTCATAGATTAAGGTGCGGAGCTCTGCTGTTCTTCATGAATTAATGCAAGTACTATTGTTTCTCTTTCAATCTACGCCTACTTCTTCTCCAAGATATACTCTTGTTCTTAGTTCAGTTAAGTCAGAATGAAGGAGTGACCCGTGAAAATCACCCACTATCTTCGTTACTCGCTTAGCCAAGATCCGTGTGCCTGACAACCACAAGCGGTCTACATGATGTTCAACGTATTCATTGGATGATAGCCGGAGTATAATCTCTTGGGTTTCTAATCCACGGATTTGACTTGTCTCTCCTGACAACAGAGCTTTCGAACCTGTGAGATTAGAACCTTCGTGGTATAAGCTAGAACCAATTGGCAGCATTCCTGAGATCCGGAAAGTCTAAACCTTGTCTGTGGTATTCCGAGTAGGATCTGAGATGGGATGACTTTGACGAACTTCAAACTCGTGAATGTTGGGTGCAGTGATAGTATGAAAAAGGATAGAGAGATCCTATTCTGACACAAGTGAGAACCAACAGCTGATTAGCCGTGTGGTAGTTGTGCCTGGTACAGAAACCGTAGCCTAGACCATTTTCACTGAGAGGACGGATGGTAGCCATTGACAACGGTGATTGATAAACCACTATTTTATGGTTTACAATGTGTTTAATTGTGTGGTTTTATCATGGTCTTTACCCACTTATTCATATAATTAGCATGCATTTATATTTCCTTCCTAAAATTATTACATGATTGAAAACATGCTTCTTTGGTCTTAATTTAGCTAATCTTAATCCTCTCTTATTACCATTTGATGCCTTGATCTGTGTGTTAAGTGTTTCAGGCTTTATAGGGCATGAATGAGTGAGAGATTGGGAAGGAAGCTTGCAAAAATGGAAGGAACATAAGAAATTGAGGAGATGACCAGCGAAAAGTGACGCGTATGCGTCAGTGACGCGACCGCGCAGAAAAAAGGAATTTGCAGTGACACAGTCGCATGAGTGACGTGGACGCGTGGATTGGAAAAGTAGAAGCGATGCGGAGGCATGGACGACGCGCCCGCATGGAAAAGAAAAACGCCGAATAACGCATCTGCGTGAATGACGCGTCCGCGTGACGTGCGCAATTTGCAGAATTACAAAAGTCACTGGCAGAGATTCTGGGCCGGATTTCAACCCAGTTTTCGGCCCAGAAACACAGATTAAAGTCAGGGAACATGCAGAGACTCAACATGCTATTCATAATTCACTTTTCATAGTTTTAGATGTAGTTTTTAGAGAGTGAGGTTCTCTCCTCTCTCTTAGGATTTTAGGATTAGGATTTTTAGAAATTAGGAATATTACTTCTTCATCACAGGTTCAAGGTTCTTTAATTTATGTTTCGTTTCTACTTTTAGATACTCTAATACTTTTATCTGTTAATTACTTATGTTGCCCATTTGATTCATAAATCTTTCCATGTTGGATTTAATTTTATATTTAATTACAATTGAGGTATTTTCAGATCTATGATTTTCATTTAACTTTTTATATTATTGGCTTTAATTGATTAACTGGAAGCTCTTGAGTTACCAACTCTTCATGATTAATTGTTATGTCGGCTAATTAACTGGAATTCCACTAACTCTAGTCTTCCCTTAGGATTTGGCTAGGACTTGGGAAATCTAACCAATTGGTTCACTGGACTTTCCCTTGCTTACGCAAAGGTTAACTAGGTGTGATTAACTTCCATTCTTATAGGAGTAACTAGGATAGGACTTCCAAAATTTCATATCTTGCCAAGAGTTTATTTTATAGTTATTTATTTATTTTAATTGTCATTTGAATTACTTGTCATACTTCTTCCTTATTTCCAAAACCCCCTAATTTTACCTTTTTCATAGCCAATAATAAGAACATACCTCCCTGCAACTTCTTGAGAAGACAACCCAAGGTTTGAATACTCGGTTATCAATTTCAAAGGGTTTGTTACTTGTGACAACCAAACATTTGTAAGAAAGGTTGATTGCTTGGTTTAGTGACTATATTTACAACGAGAGTTTACTATAACTTCTAAACCATCAATCTTTAGTTCTTCAAAATGGCGCCGTTGCCGGAGAATTGCAAACGTGTGCCTTATTATTTGTTATTGTAAATATTTTTCTCTTACTTGTTTATTTGTTTTCTCTCTTTCCTCTTATTTCTGATATCTATTATGAATTCTCACCCCTCTCGCTTTGAGTTTGGTTCTAATTTTGTTGCAAGGAATGGAAGCTATAACAGGACTATGCATCAAGGTCTAAGCAATCAAAGATGGATGGAGCCACAAGGATCCGATCAACCCTTTAGGCAACAACATCATCCTAGATATCATGGACAAAGACCATTCTACAATGCATACCCAATTGATAGATTCGGTGGACTGCCTTGTAGCTACCAACAAGCCCCACCCTGTGCTCAGAGACCATCCTCTCGACATAACTTCGAACCACCACACTCACAAGCTTCTTTTCACCATTCACTACCACATGATCCTTATCCACCCCAACACCAATCCAATTACTCCCAAGAACCACCACTCCCCTATACACCATATCCATATCCATCAAGCCCAAAATCACAGGTTCGCCTCGAAGAATCAGTAAAACAATTTAATGCAACCCTTCATCAACTGGAGCAAGCAATAAATCAATTATCTTCCAGACATTCAGCTCCTCAACAGACTCCCATGGCTTTATGTGGAGAATCCAATGAAGAACGCAGCACAAAGAAGACGCTAGAAGCTCCAGTGGACATCATAGAGCATAACTTTGTACTGGAACAAATAGAGGAAGTTGTCATGGTAGAAGAAGAAGAGTTGGTTGAAGATTTAGGAGATGCCGAACCGCCACCTGAATCCAGAGTTATGGAGAATTCCGTCAAGGATGTTACAATTGATGCTAAAGAGGATGTTGCGCAGCCTCCAATGCAGATATCTTATGAAGAACTGGACGGAATAACCCAAGAAGAAAGTTTCCTTGATGACGATGATCACGAGTCAAGTCCTCTTAGTAATGAACTTGCATCCGCAAGTGAATTCTTTGAGACAGAAGAATCTTCCCCAAGTGAATATGAAGATGATGCAGAGGTCGACTTTTCTCAACCTCCTAATTATGACTCAAGTGATGAGGAAGATATGGAAGACTTTGACCAGGACATGGCTGGAATGGAAAAGGTTTGCAAGGAAGTGGAGGAATTCACTGAAGACCACAAGGGAATAGAGCTTGCAGAACCACTGAAAACACCTATCCCGAGGCCACTACCACCCAATACAAGCTTCAAGTGGGTACAATCCTTAACCCTTAGCTTTATTTTTCCACTTGAATATGGTTTGCTTGAAACAGATGGCCAGCTTAGAGCTCTCTGCGGCTTTAAGAGTAAGAGAAAAATGGCTCGTACTCAGAGCTGGTGCACAAGGTTCAATAAGGTTCCACGCTTCAACTCGAAGTGCACGGATTGGTATCATGCTCAATTGAATGGATCACGAAGAAAGTTCGGTCACCGTGGTGAGAATCTACTTTTTAAACCGCCTGGATGGAAACATGTAGATCAAGACGGAGGCGGATTTAAAAGCAAAGCTTGGGATCATGGATTATATGCTGACATTCGTCACCCCGGGAGCCTGAGAATCTATTTGAAGCTGCTCAGAAGCTTTACATGCCTAGTTTGGGACCCCGGAGGCTATTGGCATTCCAATCATTGGTGGAGATTTTTGGATGAATTTAAACATAAGCCGCCATAACAGGAAGCTCATCCAATGTCCAACTTAAAAACTTTAACCAAAAGTGCTAGGTGGGAGACAACCCACCATGGTATGGTCGTTTCTTTTTCAGTTTTATTTCGTGTTATTTATTTTTATTTCCTTTTTAATTGAACCTGAATATTATTCATTCGCATTGCATACTGCATAATTGCATAACTGCATGAAAAAAAAAACGGGAAAACATGCAAGCGACGCGGCAGCATCGCTGACGCGTCCGCGTCACTAGTGCGTTGGGTAGAAAAGAATTGAACAGAGAGTCACGCGAGAGCGTGGCTGGAGGCGCGTCTTTAGCATAATTTGACCCCATGCGACCGCGTCGCTCACGCGACCACGTCATGTGGGAACTTTGGCCTCCCACGCGACCGCGTCACCCACGCGGCCGCGTGCCATGAAAATCGACGTGAAAAGGGTGCATAGCCGAAAGTTATGCCGGACTGGTGCTGGACTGGTGCTGAAAGCACAACCTTACCACGCGGACGCATGGCTCACGCATATGCGTCATATCCCCATATTGGCCACTCACGCGATCACGACGACCACACGATTGCGTCACCCAAAATTTGGCAAAATAAGATTCTGAACAGAGAGCTGTGCGAGCGCGAGGCTGCCCTCGTGCCAGTAGCATAAAACGTGTCACGCGACCGCGTGATTGACGCATCCGCGTCGCTTGCGCCGCACAGCTTATCCTAATTTGCCAAATATCTTATCTTTTCTTCCCCAATCCTAATTTTTCCCTCCCTCCTTTCTTACTCACTTCTTTCCCTTCTCATTCTTCTTATCTTTCATTTTATTTATTAGCATATTTCATTCATTGCATTGTAATTTAGTGCATATTTTTCTTTTCTTTTCTAAATTTATTATTTTTCCTTTGGTGTTGATTTTCTTATTTAATTGTTGCATCTTTTCTGGTATAATTTTTAGTGACTTGTTTTACAATGTTGGGTGATGCTATTTTTCTGTCAATGTCAATCTTTTTATGATACCTGTATTCCTTTTGCATTGACATGAACTTACATTGTCTTTCATTACCCACTCTCTTCCCCATTGTTGTACATTTTGTACCACTGGCATGCCATAGCTTCTATTATTTTCCCACGTACATGTTGAAGCTTCCATGTAAATGAGACCCTTATCATTTGGCATTAACCCATCCATACTTCATTATTTTCTTATCTTTATTTCTGGGTTACTTTTCTTCCCTTTTTCTTTCAGGATGGCCACCCGGAGGGGAACCGGAAGATGTTTACATGGGGAGACAAGACAAGTCCATCTGCACAATCTTTGGAGAGAAGCATCAGTTGGAACAACCCGTCCACCTGCACATCTTAGCATGCACCGAGGACGGTACAATCTTTAAGTGT
>NC_029781.3:74259394-74263794 GCF_000817695.3 Arachis duranensis
GGGAGGTCGATACCGATCTCCACGGGTTAGTTAGTCCCTTCTCAACACCAATTTTTGTTTTTCATTGTTGCATTTGCATGTTTCATTGCATGTTTGTTTTTTTTTTTTTTTGCATATTTTACCACTTGGTTAAAGTAATATTTTCTTTTTCAAGAAATTTTTATAGTATTTCACTAATTTGAATAAAACTTTTTGAAAAACTTGTTTGAAGAAATCTTATTTTGGAACATGGTTTAGAGCTCGAACACACAAAATCAGTGAGATTTTCAGCCTCTTTGATTGGTTGTATTTTATCAAACAATATTTTATTTTTGGTGTGTGTTTTTCTCTCTAAAATTGTGGTCTTTGTCTTGATTAATTCTATATTTCCATTGTTTGATGTATGCATGCACTGATATGATTGAGGCCCTTGTTTCACTAAGCTTACATACCCATATGGCCTTATCCTTTCATTATCCTTTGCAAACCAATTTGAGCCTAATATACCCGTTTGTTCTTTACTTTAGCTCATTACTAACTCTAAGCGGAAAACAATAATGTCCTTAATTTGAATCCTTGGTTAGCTTAGACTAGTAAAAGTGCTCATGATTTAAGTATGGGGAAGTTGGGGTTGAAAATATTTGGTTTGAATAATTGGGTGTTGTATATTTTAGTGAAAATGTGCAAAATAATAGTTGAGCACATATTATTGCATTCAATACTTTAATCATATGCATTGAGAAAAATAAAAAGAAAAATAAAAAAAAGTGAAAAAGAAAAAGAAAATAGCAATTAATAAAAGGGGACAAAATGCCCCAAAATAAATAGTGAAATCAATGCATATGAGCTGTACTCAAAACTTGGAATGCATAACTATGTAGTAAACACAGTTAATGGGAAGTTAGATTTTGTATTTTAATTAAATGAATACTCTTAAGTTAGGTGGAAAGTTTATGTTAATTAAGGATTCAGATTTTAGTCCACTTGGCCAAATACAATCCTACCTTGACCCTAACCCCATTACAACCCTTAAAAGACCTCTTGATTTGTGTATTAGTGCATTAAATTTTTGTTGATTGTTACATGAAGAGCAAGCTATAGAAAGCAAGATTAGTAGAGAATTGAGAGAATTGACCCTAGACACTTGAGAGTTAGAGTGATATACACTACCAGTAAGGGTTCAGCGCTCAATTCTATGTTCCCTACTTTCATGAGCTATCTTCTTCTTGCAAGTTATTCATATTGTATTTTGTGATTTGAATTACTGAAATCCAGTTCGTATTTGTTCTTGAAAGATTTATTTACTTTTTCACCAAGTAGGTAGAATCATCTTTGCATGTAGTTGCATTCACATTCATAGGTTGCATTGCATAAGTTTTGCCTATCCCTACTCATTTATTTGGTCTCCTTGAGTTTACCATGAGGACATGCAAATGTTTAAGTGTGGGGAGGTAAATAAACCACTATTTTATGGTTTACAATGTGTTTAATTGTGTGGTTTTATCATGGTCTTTACCCACTTATTCATATAATTAGCATGCATTTATATTTCCTTCCGAAAATATTACATGATTGAAAACATGCTTCTTTGGTTTTAATTTAGCTAATCTTAATCCTCTCTTATTACCATTCGATGCCTTGATCTGTGTGTTAAGTGTTTCAGGCTTTATAGGGCATGAATGAGTGAGAGATTGGGAAGGAAACTTGCAAAAATGGAAGGAACACAAGAAATTGAGGAGTATGCGTCAGCGACGCGACCGCGCAGATCCTTTCGCAGTGACGCGGCCGCATGAGTGATACGGACACGCGGATTGGGAAAGCAGAAGCGACGCGGAGGCATGGACGACGCGCCCACATGGAAAAGAAAAACGCCGAATAACGCATCCGCGTGAATGACGCGTCCGCGTGACGTGCGCGATCTGCAGAATTACAAAAGTCGCTGGCAGAGATTCTGGGCCGGATTTCAACCCAGTTTTCGGCCCAGAAACACAGATTAAAGTCAGGAACATGCAGAGACTCAACATGCTATTCATAATTCACTTTTCATAGTTTTAGATGTAGTTTTTAGAGAGTGAGATTCTCTCCTCTCTCTTAGGATTTTAGGATTAGGATTGTTAGAAATTAGGAATATTACTTCTTCATCACAGGTTCAAGGTTCTTTAATTTATGTTTCGTTTCTACTTTTAGATACTCTAATACTTTTATCTGTTAACTACTTATGTTGCCCATTTGATTCATAAATCTTTCCATGTTGGATTTAATTTTATATTTAATTACAATTGAGGTATTTTCAGATCTATGATTTTCATTTAACTTTTTATATTATTGGCTTTAATTGATTAACTGGAAGCTCTTGAGTTACCAACTATTCATGATTGATTGTTATATCGGCTAATTAACTGGAATTCCAATAACTCTAGTCTTCCCTTAGGATTTGGCTAGGACTTGGAAAATCTAACCAATTGGTTCACTGGACTTTCCCTTGCTTACGCAAAGGTTAACTACGTGTGATTAACTTCCATTCTTATAGGAGTAACTAGGATAGGACTTCCAAAATTTCATATCTTGCCAAGAGTTTATTTTATAGTTATTTATTTATTTTAATTGTCATTTGAATTACTTGTCATACTTCTTCCTTATTTCCAAAACCCCCAATTTTACCTTTTTCATAGCCAATAATAAGAACATACCTCCCTGCAATTCCTTGAGAAGACGATCTGAGGTTTGAATACTCGATTATCAATTTCAAAACGGTTTGTTACTTGTGACAACCAAACGTTTGTAAGAAAGGTTGATTGCTTGGTTTAGTGACTATACTTACAACGAGAGTTTACTATAACTTCTAAACCATAAATCTTCAGTTCTTCAGTGATCCACCAACATACAGCTTGCCATAAAAGGGAGCATGCATGATTGGTTGAAGACAATAGGAAAGCAGAGGTTCAGAAGCAACAAAGCATCTCCAAACGCTTATCTGAAATTTCTACCAATGAATTACATAAGTATCTTTATTTTATTTTATGTTTTATTTATCTTTTAATTATCAAAACCTCATAACCATTTGAATCCGCCTGACTAAGATTTACAGGATGACCATAGCTTGCTTCAAGCCAACAATCTCTGTGGGATCAACCCTTACTCGTGTAAGGTTTTATTACTTGGACGACCCAGTGCACTTGCTGGTTAGTTGTGCGGAGTTACAAAAGTGTGATTGCAATTCTGTGCACTGATGAGCGGATAATTTGTACGCTTTTTGGCATTGTTTTTAGTATGTTTTTAGTATGATCTAGTTAGTTTTTAGTATATTTTTATTATTTTTTAGTTAAAATTCACTTTTCTGGACTTTACTATGAGTTTGTGTGTTTTTCTGTGATTTCAGGTATTTTCTGGCTGAAATTGAGGGACCTAAGCAAAAATCTGATTCAGAGACTAAAAAGGACTGCAGATGCTGTTGGATTCTGACCTCCCTGCACTCGAAGTGGATTTTCTGGAGCTATAGAAGCCCAATTGGCGCGCTCTCAACGGCGTTGGAAAGTAGACATCCTGGGCTTTCCAGCAATATATGATAGTTCATACTTTGCCCAAGATTTGATGGCCCAAACCGGCGTTCAAAGTCACCCTCAGAAAGACCTTTTACTATTGTATTTTCATCTTTGGACATCTAGTTCTTAGATCATATCTTGGTTCTTCTGGCTCCCTCTCTGGGGCTGAAACCAATGATCACTTTTGTTCTTATGTATTTTCAACGGTGGAGTTTCTACACACCATAGATTAAGGTGTGGAGCTCTGCTGTACCTTGAGTTTTAATACAATTACTATTGTTCTTCCATTCAATTCCGCTTGTTCTTATTCTAAGATATCACTTGTTCTTCAACTTGATGAATGTGATGATCCGTGACACTCATCATCATTCTCACTTATGAACGTGTGATTGACAACCACCTCCGTTCTACCTTCGATTGAGTGAATATCTCTTGGATTCCTGATTGCACGATGCATGGTTGATCGCCTGACAACCGAGTGCTCGTCTGACAAATGAGCCAGCCATTCTGTGAGATCAGAGTCTTTGTGGTATAGGCGAGAACTGATGGCGGCATTCAAGAGAATCCGGAAGGTCTAACCTTGTCTGTGGTATTCTGAGTAGGATTCAATGATTGAATGACTGTGACGTGCTTCAAACTCCTAGCAGGCGGGGCGTTAGTGACAGACGCAAAAGAATCGATGGATTCTATTCCGGCCTGACCGAGAATCGACAGATGATTACCCATGCTGTGACAGAGCATAGGCAACGTTTTCACTGAGAGGATGGGAGGTAGCCATTGACAACGGTGAAACCCTACATAAGCTTGCCATGGAAAGGAGTAAGAAGGATTGGATGAAGACAGTAGGAAAGCAGAGAGACGGAAGGGAAGGCATCTTCA
>NC_029781.3:74264310-74264780 GCF_000817695.3 Arachis duranensis
AATTCCTGGACCGGAGTCTTAGACTAGCATTGCACTGATTCCTGGAATTCTCATTAAGAATTTTGATACTTTTTTCCACTTAATTTTCGAAAAACACAAAAAAAAATCATAAAATCCAAAAAGATTGTATGTTTCTTGTCTGAGTCTAGTGTTTCATTCTAAGTTTGGTGTCAATTGCATGCATTCATTCATGTGTCTTAAGGATTTTCAAGTAATTCTTGATAATTTTCGTGCTCTGATCTTTGAATTCAATTGACTTGAGTGTTTTGTGTGTCTCATATGCATTTTCATTCTGTTAGTGTCTCATATACAAACTGCTAAGTTTGGTGTCTTGCATGCATTGTTATTTGATTCTTGTTGCATTTTGATTTGTTCTTATTATTAAAAATCCAAAAATATTTTTAATTTGTGTCTTCTCAAGTCAATGATACAGAGAATTGAAGATTCAGAACATACAGCAGAGGAATTAT
>NC_029781.3:74264983-74265876 GCF_000817695.3 Arachis duranensis
AAGTGTGTTGCCTTTTCTGTTGAGAAAGGTTTAATGTTCGAATCATATCTTTTCTTGTTAGTCAAGTTTTTAATTTTTTTTTCAAAATCAAATCTTTTTAAAATGTTTTTCAAATCATATCTTCTCAATCACATCTTTTTAAAACTAATCATATTTTCTTAACCACATCTTTTTCAAAATAATTTTCAATCAAATCTCCTTGATTTCTAATTTCAAAATCTTTTTCAAAAATCATTTTAATTCTTTCCCACTTTCATTTTCGAAAATTAAGTAATGTTTTTCAAAAATGTTTTCAAAATTTTTACTTAATTTTCGAAAATCACTTCCCTTCTTCTCACATCCTTCTATTTATGGACTAACACTATTCCTTAATGCAAAATTCGAACTCCATCTCCTGTGATAGGTTCGAATTTTCTACTTCTGTCTTCTACTCTTCTTTCTTTTCCTCTGACACTTCAAGGAATCTCTATACTGTGACATAGAGGATTCCACATTTCTTCTTCTCTTCTCTCTCATATGAGCAGGAGCAAAGACAAAGGCATTCTTGTTGAGGCTGATCCTGAACCTGAAAGGACCTTGAAGAGAAAGCTAAGAGAAGCCAAAGCACAACTCTCTTTAAAGGACCTGAACGAATTCTTCAAAGAAGAAGAACACATGGCAGCCGAAAACAACAATGCCAACAATGCAAGGAAGGTGCTGGGTGACTTTACTGCACCTACTCCCGATTTCTATGGGAGAAGCATCTCTATCCCTGCCATTGGAGCAAACAACTTTGAGCTTAAGCCTCAATTAGTTTCTCTAATGCAACAGAATTGCAAGTTCCATGGACTTCCACTGGAAGATCCTCATCAGTTCTTAGCTGAATTCTTGCAAATCTGTGACACAGTCAAGAC
>NC_029781.3:74271691-74272083 GCF_000817695.3 Arachis duranensis
TAGGACCGACCTTTTACTATTGTATTTTCATCTTTGGACATCTAGTTCTTAGATCATATCTTGGTTCTTCTGGCTCCCTCTCTGGGGCCGAAACCAATGATCACTTTTGTTCTTATGTATTTTCAACGGTGGAGTTTCTACACACCATAGATTAAGGTGTGGAGCTCTGCTGTACCTCGAGTTTTAATACAATTACTATTGTTCTTCCATTCAATTCCGCTTGTTCTTATTCTAAGATATCACTTGTTCTTCAACTTGATGAATGTGATGATCCGTGACACTCATCATCATTCTCACTTATGAACGTGTGACTGACAACCACCTCCGTTCTACCTTCGATTGAGTGAATATCTCTTGGATTCCTGATTGCACGATGCATGGTTGATCGCCTA
>NC_029781.3:74272144-74314760 GCF_000817695.3 Arachis duranensis
AGCTTGCCATGGAAAGGAGTAAGAAGGATTGGATGAAGACAGTAGGAAAGCAGAGAGACGGAAGGGAAGGCATCTTCATGCGCTTATCTGAAGTTCCTACCAATGAATTACATAAGTATCTCTATCTTTACCTTTGTGTTATTTTCGTTCGTCACCATATCCATATGAGTTTGCCTGACTAAGATTTACAAGATGACCATAGCTTGCTTCATACTAACAATCTCCGTGGGATCGACCCTTACTCACGTAAGGTTTATTACTTGGACGACCCAGTGCACTTGCTGGTTAGTTGTGCGAAGTTGTGTAATGCCATGGTATTGAGCTACCAAGTCTTTGGGGTTCATGACCGGGGATTATGAGAGTTGTGAAAAGTATTGTTCACAATTTCGCGCACCATGCACCTAGTTTTTGGCGCCGTTGCCGGGGATTGTTCGAGTTTGGACAACTGACGGTTCATCTTGTTGTTTAGATTTGGTAATTTTATTTTATGTTTAAGCTTTTTATTTTTATTTTTGAAAAATACAAAAAATTAATAAAATTATAAAAACCAAAAAAAAATTTTGTGTTTCTTGTTTGAGTCTAGTGTCAAATTTTAAGTTTGGTGTCAACTGCATCTTTTTTTAATTTTTCTTAGATTTTCAAAAATTCATGTATTGTGTTCTTCTTGGATCTTCAAGTTGTTCTTGATGATTTTCCTTGTTTGATCTTTAAATTTTCTTGTTTTGTATCTTTTCTTGTTTTTCTTGTGCATTTTCGAATTCAGGGTGTCTAAACATTAAAAACTTTTAAGTTTGGTGTCTTGCATGTCTTTCTTTTCTTAAAAATTTTCAAAAATATGTTCTTGATGTTCATCATGATCTTCAAAGTGTTCTTGGTGTTCATCTTGACATTCAAAGTGTTCTTGCATGCATTATTTGTTTTGATCTTAAAATTTTATGTTTTGTTTCATTTTGTTGTTTTTCTCTCTCCTCATTAAAAATTCAAAAGTCAAAGAAATATATTTTCCCTTTTTCTTTTCATAATTTTTGAAATTTTGAGTTGACTTGGTCAAAAAATTTTAAAATTTAGTTGTTTCTTGTTAGTCAAGTCAAATTTTCAAAAATTCAAAAAAATATATTTTATATATCTTTTCAGTAAATAATACAGAGAAATGAAAGATCAGAAAATAAAGCAGAGGAATCACAGAGAAAAGAGTTCACTAGCGTTAAAATGCTAGTAATGAGACATTTTGGGCGTTAAACGGCAGAATGGCTATCATTCTAAGTGTTTAACGCCAGTAAAGGTATCATTCTGGGCGTTAAACGCCAGAATGGGCAACATTCTGGGCGTTTAGAAAAACCCCCAGTAAAGAAGGATTCCTAGCGTTTAACGCTAAACATGGTATCTGGCTGGGCGTTAAACGCCCAAAGAGGAAGCCAAGTGGGCATTAAATGCCAGAATAGATACCATTATGGGCGTTTAACGCCAGGATGACACAAGGGAGGTAATTTTGTTTCCAATCCGAATTTTCTAAATTTTTCATGTTTTAATTCATAACTTTTTGCATCAAACATATTTTAAATGTTCATCTTTCAATTTTTTTACGTTTTTGGAAAATTTTCAAACTAATTTTTCAAAAATTTTTTTCTTAACCTTATTTCATATTTTTGAAAATCCTTGCTAACAATTAATGTTTTTTATTCAAAAATTTAAGTTTGTTACTTTCTTGTAAGAAATGCTCAATCTTTGAATTTTAGAATCATATCTTTTAGTTTCTTGTTAGTCAAGTCATCAACTTTAATTTTAAAAATCAAATCTTTTGAACTCTTTTTTTCAAAATAAATTTCAATCATACCTTTTTAAAATTTTCATTTCAAAATCTTTTTCTAACTTCTTATCTTTTCAAAATTATTTTCAAATCTTTTTCAACTAACTACTATTTCTTATCTTTTTCAAAACCACCTAACCACTTTTCCACCTCCAATTTTCGAATTTCACTAACCACTTTTTCAAAAATCTTTTTAATTAACTAATTGTTTTAGTTTTAATTTTCGAATACTCTCTCTCATCTCTTTCTATATATTTGCTAACACTTCTCTGCTACTTATAATTCGAACCATATCTCTCCTTCTGTGTTTGAATTCTTCTTATTCTCTCTCTACCTCATTCCTCTATTCTTTTTTTCTTCTGACACCTCAAGAAATCTCTATACTGTGACATAGAGGATTCCACTACTCCCTTTGTTCTCTTCTTTTTCATATGAGCAGAAACAGGGATAAAAACATTCTTGTTGAAGCCAATTCTGAACCTAAAAAGATCTGAAGAGGAAGCTAAGAGAAGCTAAAGCACAACATTCCGGAGAGGACCTTACCAAAAATTTTGAAAAAGAAGTAGACATGGCAGCCGAACTCAACAACAATGCCAGAGATGCAAGGAAGATGCTTGGTGACTATACTGCACCAACTTCCAACTTCTATGGAAGAAGCATCTCAATTCCTGCCATTGGAGCAAATAACTTTGAGCTTAAGCCTCAATTAGTTTCTCTAATGCAGCAGAATTGCAAGTTTTATGGACTTCCATCGGAAGATCCTCATCAGTTCTTAGCTGAATTCTTGTAGATCTGTGATACTGTTAAAACCAATGGGGTTGATCCTGAGGTCTACAGACTTATGCTTTTTTCCTTTGTTGTAAGAGACAGAGCTAGGATATGGTTGGACTCATAACCTAGAAAAAGCCTGAACTCTTGGGACAAGTTAGTCAGTACTTTCTTGACCAACTTCTTTCCACCTCAAAAGATGAGCAAGCTTAGAGTTGAAGTCCAAACCTTCAAATAGAATGAAGGTGAATCCCTCTATGAAGCTTGAGAAAGATACAAGCAATTAACCAAAAGGTGTCCTTCTGACATGCTTCCAGAATGGAGCATCATACGTATATTCTATTATGGTCTATCTGAATTGTCCAAGATGTCATTGGACCATTCTGCTGGTGGATCTCTTTATCTGAAAACACCTACAGAAGCTCAGAAACTCATTGAGATGGTTGCAAAGAACCAGTTCATGTACACTTCTGAAAGAAATCCTGTGAATAATGGGATGACTTAGAAGAAAAGAGTTCTTGAAATTGATACTCTGAATGCCATATTGGCTCAGAACAAGATATTGACTCAGCAAGTCAATATGGTTTCTCAGAATCTGACTGGATTGCAAGCTGCATCCGGCAGTACTAAAGAAGCCTCCTCTAAAGGAGAAGCTTATGACCCTGAGAATCCTGCAATGGAAGAGGTGAATTACCTGGGAGAATCCTATGGAAACACCTATAATCCTTCATGGAGAAATCATCCAAATTTCTCATAGAAGGATCAATAGAAGCCTCAACAAGGCTTCAATAATAATAATGGTGGCAGAAATAGGTTTCGCAATAGCAAGCCTTTTCCATCATCTTCTCAGCAACAGATAGAGAATTCTGAGCAGAGCCCCTCTGACTTAGCAAACATAGTCTCTGATCTATCTAAGGCCACTCTCAGTTTTATGACTGAAACAAGGTCCTCCATCAGAAACTTGGAGGCACAAGTGGGTCAGCTGAGTAAAAGAGTTACTGAAACTCCTCCTAGTACTCTCCCAAGCAATATAGAAGAGAACCCAAAGAGAGAGTGCAAGGCCATCAATATAACCAAAATGGCCGAACCTACAGAGGAGGAAGAGGCAGTGATTTCCAGTGAGAAAGACCTCACTGGACACCCACTGACCACTAAGACATTCCATAATGGGGAACCAAAGGAATCTGACCCTCATACAGAGACCATAGAGATTCCACTGAACTTTCTATTACCATTCATGAGCTCTGATGAGTATTCTTCCTCTGAAGAAGATGAAGATATTGTTGAAGAGCAAGTTGCTCGGTATCTATTGGGAAGATGAATCTCCATTGCTCATCAGTGAACTGAATGCGTGGGTTCAGCAGACATTACCTCAAAAGAAATCGGATCCCGAAAGGTTCTTAATACCTTGTACCATAGGCACCATGATCTTTGAGAAGGCTCTGTGTGACCTGGGGTCAGGTATAAACCTCTCTATAATGGAGAAACTAGGAATCTTTGAGGTACAAGCTGTAAGAATCTTACTAGAGATTGCAGACAAATCAATGAAAATGACTTATAGACTTGTAGAGGATGTCTTAGTGAAGGTTGAAGGCCTCTACATCCCTGCTGACTTTATAATCCTAAACACTGGGAAGGATGAGGATGAATCCATCATCCTTAGAAGACCCTTCCTAGCCACAGCAAAGGTTGTGATTGATGTGGACAGAGGAGAGTTAGTCCTTCAATTGAATGAGGACTACCTTATTTTTAAGGCTCAAGGATCTTCTTCTGTAAACATGGAGAAGAAGCATGAAAAGCTTCATCCAATTCTCTCCATACAGAGTCAAGCAGAGCCCCCACATTAAAACTCTAAGTTTGGTGTTGGGAGGCCACAATCATGCTCTGAGTATCTGTGAAGCTCTGTAAGAGCTTCCTGTCAAGCTATTGACATTAAAGAAGCACTTATTGGGAGGCAACCCAATCTTATTTATCTATGTGTATTACTTCTTCATTTTATTTTCTATTATTAGTTTATGTTTTTTTTAGGTTGATGATCATATGGAGTCACTAAAACAGTTGCAGAATTAAAGCAGGAATAAAAAAATAGCATCAAAAATAGCACACCTTGGAGGACGAGCTTACTGCGTTTAAACTCCAGAAAAGATAGCAAAATGGGCGTTTAACGCCCAAAATAGCAGTATTCTGGGCGTTAAACAGCAGAATGGGTAGACAGACTAGCGTTTAACGCCAGAAAAATGTATCTGGTGTCTGGCTGGCGTTAAATTTCATGCAATTTAGCTTCTGTTGAATACAAATCACTCAAATCTACACTTGTTTGCTTGACTAAATCAACCACCTAACTAAAATTGCTCAATCCATCAATTCCTGTGAGATCGACCTCACTCATGTGAATAATTACTACTTGATGTGACCCGGTACACTTGCCGGTGAGTTTTGTGTGGAAATCTAATTTCCACACCATCACCTATGTGGTCAGAGAACACTTTGTTCATTAGCCGTTGGTATGTAGCTCCCGCGTTTTTTAGTCCAAAAGGCATTACCACGTAGTAGTAGTTTGCCTTTGGCACATAGTGGTCGGTGTAGTCAATGCACATTCTCCACTTTCCATTTGGCTTTTTCACTAATACGACATTGGCTAGCCAAAGTGGGTACTTGACTTCCCTTATGAATCCTGCCCCTAACAAGGCTTGTACTTGTTCCTCCACGGCCTGGACCCTTTCGGGGCCGAGCTTCTTGTGCCTTTGTTTAATAGGTCATGATCCGAGGTATTCATGTCAGCGACTTTCCAGGCAAAGAAGTCAGAGTTTTTTCTTAATAGTTCGATCAGTTACTTCTTTAAGCCTTCCTCTAAGTTTTCTCCTATGCTTGTCATCTTCTCGGGGGTGTTTCCGACCTGGATCTCCGCAGTTTCGGATTCGGGCCGAAGGCGCAGCTCGTCGTGAATTCGGGCCCCTCCGAGCTCGATAGTGTTGACCCCTTTCCCTCCGGGGCCGTCTTTCAAGCTCAAGCTTTCGTTGTAGCATCTTCTTGTGAGTTTTTTATCCCCCTTTACAGTAGCTATTCCTTCAGTGGTGGGCAATTTCATACAGAGGTGTAGAGTAGAGATAACTGCAGCGAGTCGGTTCAGGGTCGTACGCCCTATAAGGGCGTTGTATGCTAAGTTTACTACGATGTAGTCGACACTTAATGTCCTCAACCGGGTGCCTTTACCGAAGGTGGTATATAGTGAGATGTATCCTAGGGGCTGAATCGGGGTGTCCCCTAGTCCGAACAGACTGTTGGGATATGCTTTTAGTTCTTTTTCTTTGAGCCCGAGTTTGTCGAAAGCAGGTCTGAATAGGATGTCGGCCAAGCTTCCCTGGTCGACCAAGGTCCGGTGTAGGTTGCGTTTGCTAGAATGATGGTAATTACCACTGGGTCATCGTGTCCCGGTGCTATCCCCTGGGCGTCTTCCTTGGTGAAGGAGATTGTAGATAAGTTAGGTGGTTGACTGTTTTCTCTGACATGGTACACCTCTTTGAGGTGTCTTTTGCAGGATGATTTTGAGACTCCCCCTCCTGCGAATCCTCCATTTATCATGTGGATGTGTCGTTCTGGGGTGTGGGGAGGACGTTCTGGCTGACCTCCCTCTTTATCCCGTCTTCTCTTTCTCGGGTCGTCCGATCTATCGGCGAGGTACCGATCGAGTCGTCCTTCCCTAACCAACTTTTCTATGATGTTTTTTAGGTTGTAGCATTCGTTGGTAGGGTGTCCATAGAGCTTATGGTATTCGCAAGACTCTGTCCCACTTCCTGCTTTTTTGTGCTTGATCAGACGAGCTGGTGGAATTTTTCTGTATGGCATATCTCCTTATAAATATCTACCAGGGAGACCCGAAGAGGGGTGTAGTTGTGGTATTTTCTGGACTTCTCGGCACTTGGTTCCTTCTTTTTCTTAGATTCTCGTTCTCTGTCTTGGGATGAGTAGGAGAAGTTAGTTTTCGAGGGCTCCCCTAATCGAGAGTTTTCTTCCATGTTAATGTATTTTTCTGCCCACTCCTGCACCTCATTCAAAGAGGCTGGGTGTCTCTTCGATATGGACTGGCTGAATGGCCCTTCCCTCAGGCCATTGATTAGTCCCATGATGGCCACTTCAGTAGGGAGGCTCTGAATTTCTAGGCAAGCTTTATTAAATCTTTCCATGTAGTCCCGGAGATTATCCCTATCTCCTCGTTTGATCCCTAGTAGGCTTGGGGTGTTTGGTTTTGTCTTTTTGAATGGAGAACCTAGTTAGAAATTTCATAGCGAGGTCATCGAAGCTGACAACCGACCTGGGGGGTAGGCTGTCAAACCATTTATTGCCGTTTTAGTGAGGGTGGTGGGAAAGGCTTTGCAACGGGTTGTGTCGGAGGCCTTAGTCATGTACATCCGGCTTCTAAAAGTTGCTGAGGTGGTGGCTCAGGTCGGATGTCACGTCGTATAGATCCATGTCCGGTGGCTTGAAGTTCTTAGGGACTTTTGTTTTCGTGATTTCTTCTGTGAATGGGTCATGTTCTCTTAGGGAGCTGGCTTCACAATCTGCTCATGCGGTACGTGTTCGGAGATCGGTTTTGAGCTTTTGGAGCTTTTCCTCTAGCTCCCTAAGTCATCTCACTTCTCTTTTTAGGTCTTGTTCGGTTTCCCGTTGGCGCTCGGCCTCGTGCTCGAGCTGGTTTAAATGATCTTGCTACCCGTGAACCATATCTAGTATATATGTAGTTGGGGGTGTTTTTCTCCTTCAGGGTGTCGTGCATCCAAGTGGTTTTTCTTCGGATTGGAGTTTTCATGGGTAATTTTTCTGTGGTGCGACGGTGGTGGGGGGAACACGACGTTATGGTCATCTGTCTGTGCCCCTTCCCCTAATTCGGATGCAATGTGTCAGTCTTCTCCTTAGTTGTTCGCCATGGGTGTGGGTTGACTTCCAGGTTCCCCGACAACAGCGCCAATGTTCCAATGGTTACCTGAAATGTTGAATCCGGGCTGGACGTGAGGTCCGGGTCCTTTTCGAGTGTCGATGTCCGACCTATTGGTGTTGAGGTGCCACCTATCCGAGCTCCTCGTGAGGGGTTGGGTGGTGGTACCTGCAAGAGACTCCGATGCCTAAGTTATCAAGGGCTTTAAGCAGGCTCCTTAGTAGAATCAGAGTATGAGTTATATCTGGGGGCTCCAGTGTATTTATAGTAGAATTGATTACCTCCTTTGGGAGGAGGATCTTTATCTTATCTTATATCTATTGGTAGGATCTTATCTTTGGTTACCGCCTTCCAGTGGGCAGTGACCTTGCTGTATTGGGCCTCTTTTTGGGCTTGTAGGTCAACGTTAAGAGGTCGGTGGATGTAGGAGGGCCTTCTTCAAAAGTCGGCCCTTTTGCCTTTTGTCGGCACAGACCTTGTTCTCGGGTCAGGGTATGAACAAAAACCAAGTATATTCCAATATAATTATTTTAAAAATATTATTTATTTATCAACTTATTAATTTGTCTCAAATAAGTAGTCTAATTTAAAATTAGAGATAATCTAATTAATTTCTTTTAATTCATAAAATCAAATGATTAAATCTCAAATCTCAATTATTCAAATTAAATCAAATCTTCGTTATTTTCAAATTACTAAAACTCGTAAAGTTTAAATATTAGAAAATATCTAATTATGATGAAATTTATGAGTTCAAAATAATTTTTAAACTTAAAGGATCATCAATTTGATTTAATAATTTTTAGTAAAATAATTTTCTGAAAATAAAATCTTAAACAAATATAATAAAGTATAAATAACTCAATATTTTAATTTTAAAAAATTTGGGGTCTTACACCAAAAATATCTTAAGGTCAACTAGTCTAGGATGTCACATAGCATTACATAGTGATTATTTGAAACCGAAACCCGCACCATAGTTAACGGGGTTCCAACCTCTTGAACCTTTCTCTCTAACCAATCCAAGCCGTCAATTAATGCAAGCTTTAATCAACACCAACCAAGCCAAGCACTCAATCAAATCTATTCAATCTAATAATATCCGAATTCCCCTTGGTTCATACTAGAAATTAAACTTGAGCTTCCCCTAAAGTATCAAAATCACTAATTTCAACACCCACATACCTAAAAAAGCAAAATTACAAGAAATATAAAAATGGGGTATGATTCTTGTGATTACTTACTGTAAAAGTAGTATAGAAACGTAGAGGGAAATGACAATGACGTGTAGCCACCAACGGATCATCAATCAGAGCTCCGGTTTGTGAGAAACGTCGATTTGAAGGTGAAGAGTGAATAGTATTTAGGTTTTTCCTTTCTTCTCTTGTCTCATGTTCGAGCCTCTCTCTCGATTGGTGAAAATGAATGAAAAATGGGCTGTAGTCACGTTTAAGGCTGTTATAAGTGAGGGGCTACTACAAGAAAAATACTGAATATCGTTGGATTTTTCGTAGAAAAAACAAACAAAAATTGGACGGTAATTAAGTTACCGTCAGAAGGAATCAGACGATATAAACCTCGCTAGTAAATCTTTACTGTCAAAAATTTTTTGTCTGACGGTAATTACTTTTGGATTCTGTGATAGATTCGAAAAATTATTTAGTTACCATTTTTTCGACAGTAATATTGGCGCTACAATATGTTGTTTCCCGCACTGTTACCATCGGATTATTCCCTCGATAAATCTGACGTTAATGTCAATTTTTTTAAAAAAGAAATTATGAAACAAACGGTCAATTTTAAGTTTTTTTAAATTTATTTTTCACAGAATCATATAACAATTTATAAATAATAGAAACCTATTATTTAAAATAAATAATAAAATATTCAAATAAATTAAAAGTCAAATACATCAAATAAACACAATGAAACAATAAAATGAAACATTAATAACTAGAGATCCAGGTAGTCCTCCCCATCGTTGTCGTTCCTATGGCCCTGATGAGGCGGTGAAAAGGGTAGTGATGTCTGTGCGCCACTAGCAGGGTTAATGCCAGTGGCATGCATCTGAGCATCGTACACCTCCATCTAAGCCTCCATCCGCTGAAGCCGCTCTAGCTGCTCCCTCCACTCCATCCTGAGGTCATCGGTGTCTATCACGCACATGAGGATCTCATGATATCTTTTCCAATAATCGTTCAACTTCTGAGCCTGCTGGTGAAGGCTTTGGGTGAGGTCCTGCACCTGTATCCTAAAATCCATGCCTTCCTCAAGCTTGACGGCTCGAATGGTGGTAGAGCCGGACGTTGTCCTCAATGTGAAGGTGCGGAGGCTGCTAGCAAACAATGAAGCTTGTATATGCAGTTTTTGTACGGTGCTAAGCCGATCTCATGACAAACCGCATCGGGATCGACGACTGAAGCAGCAGATCCATTGGCGGTCTCCTCCCCACTTTACTGAGATTGCTGAATCGCTACCTCTAGTGTCTGTGTGTAGGACTCCTGTGTAATACATGTTATTGTGATTAGTATGACAGCTATACATTTAATCTCTAATTTTATATCAGAAGATCAGATGTATGTTTACTCATGTCATGATCCTGAGATTGCTGATCACCAAATCTCGCTTTGTTCTCCTTCAACGTGTGGGTGTACTTGAACATCTCTGCCAATATCGCCTCACAATCTAACAACTTCGACTACACATGTTGCATTGAAGTAATATGATTAGGATGCTTAGTAATGATATGTAAAAGAATATAACTATAAGTTAATAACAAAATTAAAGACACTACATACCAGCCTGGCCTTTGTCTTCATGAAGGTCACTGAGCCGCCGGTATACTTAGACGACTTGGCCGATGCCCTATTAGCTCTATTGGTGAGACGCCAATGCCTGAACCCTTCATTGATCTCCTAGATAACTAACAAAGCCTTCTTTATTTTTGGTTGGAGCTAAGTTGTTAGGTGGTCCCATGATGCATGAAAACTTGTCTCTCAACAAATTTCCCTTCGGCAAGTATACCGAATTGCCGTCAAGTAATAACTCACAATAGAGTGAGGTCGAATCCCACAGAGATTAACGGATTAAGCAAACAATGATTAATTGATTATCCTAGTTAGACAAATCATATTGGAGTGATAAGTAACAAGGAAATGTAAATGGCATAAAAGTAAAGAAAAGCTATAAAGTGCAGAAGAGTAAAATGGCAAGAAAAGTAAATGCAAGAACTAAAAATAAAATGAACATTGGGATCAAGAGATATTGCAATCCTCCAGATCTAGTTCATTCTCATCTCTTCCTCAATCAATGCATTCATTGATCTCCTTGGCAATCTTAAGTGATTGGATCCCAATTCCTTGGCAATCCAATTTCTCTAAGCTTGAACAATTGCCAATTCCTTGATTTAATTGCTCATGGGAAGAGATGAAGTTTGGTCACTGATTATACCACACACATTCATAGATCAAAGTATTGGTAGGATTACATGTCACAATATCCATCCAACCCCCAACCTAATCCAATGTGAGAGAGCTTTTCTAGCATGATTTCCTCATTCCTCTTCCAAGGTTCAGAGGAAATTCAAGTATGAGCAATTTCTCTTCCAAGACAATTACCCAATTGAATTAAGATCGAAAGCTCTCTAGTAAAATCAAGAGAAAAGAAAGAAGAAGAAGAATAAGAACTACAATTGATCCATTAAATCACAATAGAGCTCTCTAACCCAATGAAAAGAGTTAGTTAATCATTGCTCTACCAAAATAGAAAAGAAAGAAAGTGCAGAAAAATAAAGATAAAGATTAAACTGAAATTGAAACTTCAAAATTCATAAATGGAAGGTACAAAGAAAAAAAAAGAAGGAAAATTGTGTGAGGGGAGGGAGTCCAAAGACCCTACTTCAATCCCCAATTTTCCAGCCTCAGTCCAGCCTTTTTCTGAATGTACAAACTAAGGCCTTTATATAGGCTCTCCTAAATTACAAAATGAAATTAAAAGCAAATTACAATTAAATGAAAATTCTTATTCTAGATGCTTCTTGTGGCCTTAATTGGTTGACACTTGTGGGCTTGCTTCCTTGAGGTTGGGTGGTCCTTGAAAGAGAAGTGATCAAATTGAAGCCCATGGTGAAATGCTGCCTAGTTGGTGTGTTTGGGGCTTAAAAGATGCCTCTTGTTTGTGCTTCAATTTCATGCCCACTATAGACTATTATATATCTTTGGAAATCTCTGAATGTCAGCTTTCTAACGCAACTGAAATCACCTCAATTGGATCTCTGTAACTCAAGTTATACTCCTTTGAAGTGGACATGGTCGCTGGCATAGTCGCTAGCGTTAATGGAAAACGTGAGTCCCGATAACGCTAGCGACTAGGGGCTTATTATTTCCAAGTTCTGGAGCTCAAAATTAATGTCCACCCCATACTATTATATATTTTTGGAAAGCTCTAGATGTCTACTTTCCAACGCCTTTGGAAGCGCATCATTTGGAGCTCTAAAACTCGAGTTACACTTCTTGGAAGGTGAAGAGGTCAGTTGGCCTTACTACAGGTTGATACCATGTTCATCTTTGCACTTTTGGGGCAGGTTTTCTCCCTCCAATTTAGTGTCAATCATGTAGTGCCATATATGCTTGGAAAGCTCTAGAATCCTACTTTCCAATGCCACTAGAATCACCTCATTTGGAGCTTTGTGACTCAAGTTATGCGTGTTTGAAGAAGGCATAGTCAGGCTGCCAGGTGGGACTTTTGCCTACGTTAACTTCCACGTTAACTTAGTTAACGTGGAAGTTAACGTGGGTCTTTTTTTGTCTCGCCAACGTTAGTGGCACTCACTTTTTCCATTAACGTTGGCATCTCCCTTTCCTTCCACGTTAACTACCACGTTAACTTAGTTAACATGGCTGTTAACGTGGGTCTTTTTGCTTCGCCAACGTTAGTGGCACTCACTTTTTCCACTAACGTTGGCATATACTCCTTTCGCAAGTGTTATTGGGACTCACCTTTCCCATTAACGTTGCTTGGTGCCTTTTTTCTCTACGTTAGAGTTCACGTTAATATGGCTAACATGACTCTTAACGTGGGTCTTCCTTGCTAACGTTCCATGCTCTCCTTCTTCAAAGTTAATGCCACTAACTTTTCTCACTAACGTTAGGGCTTTCCTTTCTTTCACGTTAGTGCCCACGTTAGTGTAACTAACGTAACCCCTAACGTGGCTCTTCTCTTCTTCTTTTGGCCTGAAATTAATCAAACAAAGTGCATCAAAGTCTTGCTCTTAATCATGGGATCATGCATCATCCAATTTATCATTCAATTTATGCATAATTCTCATGAAATCATTCAAAATTCACAATGTTTACTTGAATCATGGTATGATTGCATTTTCAACTAAATACTTGCTTATTTCCTAAGAAAATGCATGAAACCAACCTAAAGCATACAAAAAATGGCTAGTAAAACTAGCCAAGATGCCCTGGCATCATCCCATCACTCACGAACATCCTCCAGGCTCCAGCATCTACTGCAGCCGCCAACCCATTCGATGGTCGTAGATCTTCCTAATGAGGGCATCGTGCGAGGCGTCCCATATAAAGTGTAGCTACACAAAGAAACTTTAAAATTAGTTAATCAAAACAGAGTATATAAACTCACTAAAAAGGTTTAAAACTAAAAAAAATAATTACCGCCTATTTCTAAAACCATAGCTCTCTGGTCTCAGCGGGGATCTTCTTGTAGCTGGGGCAGAAATGGTCATACATTAGCTTGATGACGTTGATCATCTCATGAGTTCATACATTTTTTTCGGTGTGAACCTATCAACAATCCACAAATAAATCAATATGGTAATATAAATTAAAACTTCAAAAGCAAATAACAATAATATATAGGGATTTTTATAGAAATTTTGGCAAAGTTTCATCTATAACTGAAATGCACCACAAACTCGTTCCATCAACAATTAATTTAAACAACACCAAATATCAACAATCAATGAACAACAAACAATAAACAAGAATCAACATCCATAAATCCACTAAACTAGAATCAATAATCAGACACTTTCAGCAATTCAATAATCAGGAAACCTGAAATACTTTCATCCATTCAAACCTACAGCCCTAAATCCACTAAACTATAATAAAAAATCAAGACACTTTCGATAATTCAATAATCAGGAAACATGACACACTTTCAGCTATTCAAACCTACAACCATAAATCCACTAAACTAGAATCAATAGTCAGACACTTTCAGCAATTTAATAATCAGAAAACATGAAACACTTTCAGCTATTCAAACCTACAGCCCAATATCCGCTAAACTAAAACCAATAATCATACACTTTCACCAATTCAATAATCAGGAAATATATTATACTTAAAGTGATACTTACCCCGTACCGCCATCAAGCCAAATCATCAACGTACGATGGAAGGTGGTGGCGAGGCATCAGCTACCTCATTTCCCTAAGAGGATTCCGGGGCCGCGGCTTCCATTACTAGAGGCGGCATCGTCGTGGAAGTAGGCTGCTGAGCGGTTGGAGGCAGCATCATCGCCGTAGATAGAGGAATGTAGTTGGGGGTTAGGGACCATAATGAATGGCTGGTCCGCTAAACCTGCAACCTGTGATGTCACCAGGGTAGCCATAGTAGAGGGAGAGGATCCAGAATTTTCGAGGATTTCCTACTATGACCCTCTACCAAATAGATACCAGTTAACAGAAATTCAGAACAACAAAACAGCAATACATTATAATAATACCAATGTAATTCTTATAACTAACACCACAACTATAAGTGCAACATTGGATAATCTAAATAACAAGTATCTTAGAACACAACCATTTCAACCATTACAATCGTTTATCACAAAAAGATTTAATTAACTATGCCAAGAAAAAATCAAACATCCTAAATCACATGGTAGCTATAACATGAAATTTAAAACAAACAATAGACATACAGGCATATAAACGAACACTTGGTCTGCACATACATCAAAGATGAAAAATCAACGCAACTAAGTAACAATTGACAATTCAAATTCAAGTCAATGCTATTCAACCAAATTTCAGCAATTTTTCAACAAAACAAATAGTCTTTTAACATCAATTTTCACACAAATTCAGCATGTTCAACACAAAGTTATCAGCATTATCCATCAATTCAGTCAGTTTCTAATACTTTCAGTAATATAACACAAACTAATAATCCTAAAAGTAACATATCTTAACCACCTAAAATCCACTAAAATCAGAAAATTTGCTCTAACTAAATTAATTAACTAAAATTAGACTAATAAAACAACCTAACACAAACAGAAGTTGAAGAAGAAAGAAAAACAAAGGTTAGAGAAACCTGGAATGCAGAACAAGGAGAGAACAGAGAAGAGGTGAAGATGCAGCAGCACTATGATGTTGTCGAAGCTAGAAGTGATATAAAAGTGGTTGCCAAAGGCTGGAAAACTCGCTTGAAGACTGGGACAGGAGCTTCCTTGTTTTTTTGTTGCACTGCAGGTTGGACTCGCGGCAAAGCAGGGTAGCAGTGACACAATGATGGTGGGGGCGACAGTGGGTTGATGGCGACGGGGAAGGGGCTGTGATGTTTGTGGTATTGGCGACAATGATAGGGATAGTAAAAGAAGTGAGAGAAAAGGGTGAAATTTGAATGAGGGGAAGAGGGTTCGCACTTTTAATTTACGTCCTAGTTACCATCGGATTTACCGTCAGAAAAATCCGATGGTAAACCATTGCGGGTAACCAAAACATATTGTTTCACAAAGTTGCTTTACCGTTAAAAAAATATGACGATAAATCCAAAACGCTAAAAGACACGCAATATATTTTTGTTTCCCTCCAAATATTACCAGCGAATGGCCGTCGGAAACTTAAATCCGTCCGTAATTATATAACTTTACGAATTCGGCGCCGTTACCAATAGTAATTCCGCCGCTACTCTACGATGCTAAATTCGACGGTAAATCCGACGGTACTTAGAGTTTTTTTTTATAGTAGGCATTTTTGTCCTTTCGCTCATTACTTAGAGCCAAATTTTAAAGATAAGTTTTCAATTTGTATTCTAAGTATTTTTCTAGTTATTTTTTTTACATTTTTATTTTTTTCATACGTAGTACCGGACAGACTAAATGTGTACAGTTATTTACAACGCAGGTACGCATTATTCCATAATTAATTGTATTTTCGCGCTCCGAATAATTTTCTAAGCTTAAATTCTATCTGTAAATTTTCAAATTATGAAATTTAATTTTTTTTAACTCATACCCTCTTAACTTAATTTTAATTATATAATTAGTTAGTAAATTTTTCAGATCTTACAATTTTGATATAATTTTTTACAAATATTATTAAAACAATAAAACTTTTTTATTTTATAATTTGGTGATTTTATGTCAAATGAATTTTTCATTGTGAGTGACCAAATTTAAAAAAAAAATAAAAAAGTGTCTACAAATCGAATTTTATTCCAATTTTGTATATTCACCTTCTAAATAGTTATTCAAATCTCCCTACAAAAATTCAAATTAAATGCACAGATTATTTGCAAATACAAAGCTATTTACCACTTATAAAATATTGTGAGTGAATATTTTACAAATAACTATTATACTTTTAACTTATTTTTCTAACTATTTTGTTCAAATTTTTATTTTTAAATATATGTTCATTTTTTTAAAATTATAATATAAAAATTCAATTTTTATTTAAAATTAAGAAAATAATTAAAAAATAGTTTAAGAGTTCAAATCATTTTTCATATTTTATAGCACAGATAACTTTATTTTTTATTCATCATGTTGTGTGCTTTAATTTATGTGTCATAATCAGAAAAAATCAGCCAACATTTTGTTGAACTTTTCAAAATGATTTTGAGCTTCAACTTACTATTACTAACTTGTTGAAAGAGATCGATCATCACTGAGAAACTTGATACCTAATTGTAGTAATTTAAAAAAAAAAAGAGAGAGAGAGAGAGAGAGATTTGGAATCTCATATCAACAAATGTCGAGACCAGTAGTGATCGTCACTATGAATAAACCGATTAAAATTTATATTGTAATAACTCACAGCCATATATATATGGATTTGCAATCCATGTATTTAACCTAAGGAAGACACTCTGATACAGCGTAAAAGAGTTCAAAAATATAAAGAGAGACCAAGAATACATATTTTGTGGGTATTTTTTTTTCTTAATGGGTGCCACAATAGAATTTTTGTATCTTATGTATGATATAAATCTGTATGTGGCTATAGCCTTAAACCTAAACATTGCATGTGTTTAGGGTACGGAATTTTTTGCTTAGCTATCTTTAGCGTATTTTCGAATCTTCTCACTTAATCATGTATGGAGTCATTGAGTCAATGCGTTAAATTCATGGGTTAACGATATTCTACTAACCAAGTGTTGTTATTTTAACAACACAACACATACAATATGATACATTATTCAATTTGGTTGAAAATTCTATCATAGCTTTGTGTAAAATAAAAGCAAAAAACAAATAACAAAAATCAAACACAGGTTGGGACATATAGCTAGGTTCTTTTCTCTTATTCTCTTTACAGGGCATCTTCTTATAGAAAGAAAAAATAATATATATATATGTTGGCAAATTCAAAGATGGTTGAGTGAGATCCAAGTCTTATATAGTAGTGAATAGCTTAGTGATCTTGCATTCTCTTACTCTGTCACATGCATCGGTTATGAGTTCGAGAGCACTCAGAAATAAATGATACAGGGAACCCATACTTAACCAGGATCAAACTCAACTTGTAAATTCAACATTCAATCCAATTTATATATTTATTAAATTACATAAATATATCGTCACTCTCGTTTTTGATAATATTATTCTATGCATTATTTCAAAAAAAATTTCCACTATAATAAAAAGGATAAAATTATATTTTGATCTTCAATATTTAGGTCAAATTTTAATAATTTTGTTTTTAATATTTTAACTATTTTATTTCTGTCTCAAAAAATTTTAAATTAATTCAATGTGATTTTACCATTAAATTTGATACTAATTTTTAATAAAATTAATGGGGTAGACATTAATAACGTTACTAGTTAAGTTATATTTTTTTATGTGTTAAAAAAATATAACCAAAATCTTCTTGTAATACTTCTTCTCCTTAATTTTTTTTTGTACAAAACTCTAAATTCTAATAATGAATCATCAGCGTTTCAAAATAAAAAAATTATATTAATAATCATTCGTGGATCGATTTAACTTACATACTAAAATCGAATATTATTGGCTCTTCAATATATGAATTATTTGTGTTAAATTTAATAATAAAATAATATTAATCCGCTTAAAACTTTTTTAAAATTGAAATAGGACATTTTAAAAAATTTTAAAATTAAAATAAAAATTTAAAATATTAAAAATTAAATTAAAATTCGATCAAAATATTGAATACCAAAATAATATTTTATCCTAATAAAAATAAGAATGTGTTTTAATAATGTATAATACTTTAAAATAAGTTACAAAAGTGTGATGATTTAGAGTTTGTGTTGAATAAAACACTTGAATGCTTTGCTAAACGACAGACAGAAATATCGCGTTCTTAACAAAAATCGTACTGTTTCATATATCAAAATTGCAAAAAACACTAAAACATTATACCTTAAACGTAATATTTCATTTATAAAAAAAATATTTATTAAATAATAACATAGCATGTACTAAAGAAGTAGGTAACAATGTAACATAGCATGTACTAAAAAGTAGGTGTGTTTTTGTTTTTCTTTTTTTTTCCAACATCCATTTTTATTAAAAAATATAAATATAAAAGGTTATAATTCATATTTTTATTTTTAATTAAATTTTTTATGTTACACAAAATTATAATACATCAATTAAAATTAATATTGTATAAAAGTTGATATAATATCAATACCTCAATTAAAATTAAAACTATTCAAAAGTTTATGTAATTTTTTTTATCATTGATAGATAACTACTCACTAAAAGGGAAAAAAAAACAGTGCACCTATCACTATATATTAACTTTTAATATAGACTAGTGTTTTAATTAATATTTTTTTCTAAATGAAACACTATGCCAAAAGTGTAGTTCTCTTTGTATTTTTAGAAGGATTCAACTAGGAAGTGAATTTTATTTCAATCAATATAAACTATTTTTTTTAAATTATATTATTTATTTTAAATTTTAAATTCTAAATTCTGAATAAAAAAATTTATTAATTAACCGTTAATTTTCTACGCTTATTTTTTTAAATAAATATTTGTTTTTCTTATTTTATAGATAGTTAGATGTAAAATAAATTTAAGTATATTAATTTTTTAATGTATAAAAAATCAATGAATAATTATTTTAAAATGATATATATAGGTGTCACAAAAGTAAAATTAGGTTCACAAATTTGTTCAAATACAAGGAATGATGGTTGGGTGGTGTCAACACCAGGAATTAGATGCCAAGACTTGAAGCAATCATGACATGGGACCAATAATTCATGTCACATCTATATAGATATATTAGGGTTCTAAGTTTTCAACTAGAAGATTTATAAACAATAACATTAAGCTTAGTTTGGATATGTGTGCACCCTAAAGAGAAAGAAATTGAATTGGAGAATTCTAAAACAAAAATAGAAGAAAGTGCAAGTCTTTATCTTCATATTTATTGCTTATACGATTGACACTTCCCCCTTAGCACCTCCTTGTTAGTCATAAGAGACTAAGCTGAAATCCTCACGCCAAGGAAACCAAATAGCTTTCATTGGAGTATGACCATCCAACAAATATGTTACACACATTAATCTGAGCTATATCCTAATCCTTAGAAAATTATATGTAAAAATTTCGGTTTTCAATAGCACATTAGATATATGTTTTAAGAATAGAAAATGTTATATGTACAAACAAAATCAATTAGTTATGTATTTATATATAAATATATATCAGAACTAACATAATTGTTTAGGAATATATATATTCTTTATCTTTGATTGATGATGTACTCTGATGGAATCAAATCAAATCAAATTTATATTTTATATATAAATATGTAGGCATCAAAAGATGCTATTGTAGAGTTTCTAGAGAATTAATAATGTGGCATGCAGCATAGAATAGAAGAGGGAAAATAAAATTATAAAAACCAATATGTAACTGAGAAGTGTTTAATTCATCAATTATATTCCTTGATCTAAAGATGCCGTTTATTTTTATTTATCTAAGAAAAAAACACTTGATAAAGGCTTTCCCATAACTCCAAAGATGGGTACGTTCTACACACACACACATTAATTTCATGTGGGTCTAGTTCTAATTATTGCAATTAAGAGAAAACTTTAGAAGAAACTACAAATATAGTATATAGTAAGTTAAAAAACATTCAAAGAAACGAACTCATATTCATATATGAGGAATAAGGGACTCATTACTACTGATGAAGAAACTCATATGAAAAGCAAAACCGCAAGAAAAGCAAATGAAAATCTGATCTCAACCACAGAAGATTATACATGCTTCTCCTCTAATGAACACTAATTAATTGTTTCACTGTATTTGTGTTTTGTTACACAGTAGACATTACATTTAATTTCTGAGTGAATTAACATGGCGAAGATTCACAAAGCATACCTTTTGTCTCCCGCAATTTGAGACAGCAAACTCAGAAGCTTCAGTGGCACAGATTAACACGTTTCAAAGAACCACAGCTGTCACGTGCCAAATTAATTTAACCAAACAACAATATCATTATTCACCCTCCTCCTCCTCCCACTATTGCAACAATAATATTTCACAAATTAAACCACCAAATTGAAAAATAGCATCCACTATTAAATACAATTCAAAAGTCTTTTCCTCTTCAATTCCTTTTGCTTCATAAAATGAACAAGCTAAGAGGAACTTGCTATGTGTATACTAAACCAATTAGGCATGGTGTCTACATCAATTATTGCTATGGAAGAAATGTAGATATTAATAATCACAGACCAAGCTAAGGTGCAATGATTCCAATATGGTATTATAGCAACTTTAGATGAAAGGATTGAGTAATGGAATGAAGAAAACTAACCTTCATATATATATATATATATATATATAGTCACCAATATCTAAGTAAACATTTGGCATTGATCATTTGGACTAAGACAATAATAACAAGATTAATTAATTAAAGCATACAGCCACAGCTTATAGCAATTAACAACATCATCATCAAGGTAGTATAAATTAATACTTCATTCCCATTTTGTTTACTAATTACCGTAACAATTTATTCCACCCTTGATCCCATATCAAAGAGAGAAATAAATGGAATAATTTATTATTATTATTATTATGAAGTCTCCAAATTTAACCAAAATAAGAAATATTGTCACTTGGAATTCTGCTATAGTTGGTGGGAGGCCTCTGTTGTTGTTGGATGTACATGGAGGAAGAAGAGGAAGAAATGGGAGGGAGAGAATTAGGAGGAAGTGGTGGTGGCGGAGGAGGAGGCGGGGGCGGAGGAGCAGCGACGGAAACAGCAGACCCGGATGAAGGGAGCATAGGAAGATGATGGTGGGAGGAGGGAATAATGATATTGTTATTAGCTTCTCTGAGTTTGTATTTAAGTATTTCTGACCTCACTGCATTGAGTTCAGCTTGTAAAGATTGAACTTGATGCTGCAATGTTGAAATTGCACCCATGCATCCATAAACTGGATCTCTTAGCCTCACATTAGCCTCATAAACTAGACTATTCGCTGCATCAGCTCTTTGGCACTCCGGTACCTCCTAATAAATATTAATAAATAAAGAGTAATTAAATTGTCTTTCCAGTTGGAAGCCTATAAAAAATAATTATATTTTTTGAAGAAATACCATGAGCATCTTGGAGACGTTGCTGGCACCAAAGACTTTGTGGACAGAAGCGAACTTTTGGGGCTCATGAGGTGAGAAATATGGAGAGAAGGGGCATTCTTGTGCGCATCTTCGTCGCAGTAGCTTGCATGCTGCACATGGTGTAATTGTGTTTAGGGTTCCTGGTGGCCCTAACATGTGTCTTCTTCCCATTTGACTTGAAACATTATCTCCTTCCCTCTTTATCTTCTTCCCTATCTCCTCAAATCTCTCCCTACCACCAAATCAAATTAAAATAGGGCTAATTCAACTTAATTAATTAGATAGTCGACAAGATTTGTATTATTACCTTTCTCTGGACATTCAGGCATGCTCTCTGAGTATGTGATAGATAGAGGAAGAGAATACCGAGAGAGAGTCGGAACTCGGAAGGAAAGGGAAGAGAAGAAAAATATGAGTAGTACAGTGTGCTTAAAAGGCAATCAAGGTTTACACATCCACCTATGTTTTATGTAATTATTATATGAAAGCGTGAGAGAAGAAGGTATTTGTGTTTGTTAGTTAAATTGAAGATTTAAGGAATAATTATATAAATGAGTAGCTAGCTAGCAAGGCAAGTTGAGATGAAAGTGAAGCAAGCACTTGTAAGAGAAGATATATAAATTAGTGATGGTGTAAGTGTGCCAGCTCTATGAGTGAAATGCTCACGTGTGTGTTAAATGTGGCTTTGACTTTCTTAATCAACTTTCTGACTCTATTGCCGCCATGCATGTGGATCCTTGCTTCTTATTCTGGCCAGGTCTTCCCCATATTTGACTCTCTTTCTACCTAGCTAGCTAAGCTCTCTTACATATATGTATAAATATTATATATCAACAAATTCAGAATGTAATTAATCAATACCATATGTAAACAGGTGTAAAACCAGTTGTACTTTCACAATTTATTAAAATGCTATTTTTTAATTTGAGTCTAGCTTCTTTTGAAGAACAGTTAACTAATATAAGATTATGACCAAGGCAATTAATTAAGTTCACTCACTGGGATCAGCGTTTAGAGTATTCAGTGATCAACATCACTGAAAATGTTGGCCGTGGCAATGCAAGCATTATATGATTCTGTCTTGGCAAATTTTAAATTGGATTGAAGATAATATGTACATTGAATTACAGTTTAAAAACAATAGTTCGAAATTTGAATCTTGCCTACAGCAATTCATTAGTTTTAGTCACAAATTTTTTAATAGAATTTAGATTTGTGAAGATTAATCTTTAACCGGTCAAAAAATACCATAAAAAAACTAAATAATTTATTACTTCTTGATGTTAATTATCTTATCTAGCTTAAAAATTAAAGTAGTGTTTCTCAAAAACAAATAAGTCTATTATACTCTCACAATGGCCACTTAACGTTCAACAGGTATTAAGGCAGTTGAAAGTGATTCCTTCTTATTTATCAGTGAAATAGGGAAAAAGATTGGACACCTTCCAAGATAAGTAGATAATGTGCTATAAGCAGAAAATGACTCTTGTATGTGATGATGATGTATAATTTATATTGATTGGTAGAGGTATGTATGGTGATTTGGGACATCTCACCCTAGCTCATGCCATGTGAAGAAGATATCATTTCGAATTTATAAGAATCTATATAACCAAAACAGTTGTTTGATTTCAACAACTCTGATCAGATGAATTCTCCAATTTTTTTTTTATAAATTCAGTGCAAGTGACTAAGACAGTTAACTTCTTAACTATATATAATTTGTCTTCACCCAAATGAATAGCATTTTCCCTTAAAGCACACCTTAACATAATACAAAGAAACCAAAACCTCACCTTTCAAAATTAAAATTGCACATCCATATATATGATATGATGTGTTATGGAATTAACAATAATATATGTATATATCCACCTAGCAGTGAGAGATTAATCTTTTAGTTTATATCTCAGTAAAGGACCTAAACTAGATTTATGCAGAGATTTAGTCCAAACAAATTAAGGTTGGCACAAATCAATTAGTAGTATCTCTCCATATCTAATTTGTTGGAATAAAATGATCCTATTGGCTGTGTTCAGTAAGAAACTATCTAATCTTTTATATTGGTTCTAGAAACTAGAAAAAATTAACTTTCACTTAATTAATTTAGTTCATTTTTTTATTTTGATTTTAAAATTTCTTGTTTTACAGGGATTTAAGATTTATAATTTAGAATTTAAGATTAAAAGTTTATAATTACAGTTTAAAAATTAAAATAAATAAAATAATTTTCAAAAGTTAACTAAAAAATAGCTCTTTAGCATCAATCTTTAGCTTTTATTTTTTCGTCTCTAATCCTTCACTTATTTTTTGAATATATCCAAAACATTTTATGTAATTTAAAATATATATTTTTATCTCCAAATTCTATAAGCTCATATCTTCCAAAATATTTCAATCCTAGTACAATTATTTATAGAAGTGTTCCCTATCAAATTGGGTGGTGAAAGAGAGGTAGCTAGGGGTGGTAATAAATAAATGAATAAAAATTGAATGAAATAACGTAAGAAGGAATACGTAGACTCTAAGGGAGGTGGGAGTGGCACCATCCATTCTTGTTTGACCCGTATTTTGAGCCTTACTATTCGCCCCTTTGTCTTCTCTATCCCCCAAACCCCAACTTTTTTTTCTTTAAAAAACTACTCCATCTTCTGTGTTCACCAAAACCTAGAACAAACCACGTCCATTCTACTAAACAAATTGTTATATTTACAATTTACATGTTAAGTACTCACAAATATAGAACATTCGTTTAAAATTCAAATCTAAAAGGGTCAACCCACATATATTGTCATCAAAGGAAAACCCTAAACTTTGGTCTTCTTACTTTCTATACTATCACTGTCGACAAATCATATCCGAGGATATTCAACTCCACAATTGTGTGATATCTCTCTCCCTCTCCGTTGGATGAATTAAGAATATTATCACATCAACTTTTGTTTAGAATATAATGGGGTATAGCATCCGTCTATAAATATGATCTAATTTTGATAAGGCATGTCACCACTACTATAAAGTTTTTGTGTAAATATTTAATTATATGCTGTCATGTAATGAAAAAAATATTGGCCAATATTGGACAAGATGAAATATAAAGATTCTATTCTATTTAAAAGTGATATGCAGAAAGACCATTTGATCCCATGGCACCTGTACAAACATATACATGATATGATTCATCCATCATCCTCTTTGGTCCTACTTTCCTCATCCATATACAAAAGTATTAGGTCCTCAGCAAGAAAGATATAGATAGAAGACTTCTGTTTTGCATTAGTACTCTGTATTTGAAGCCATAAGGATTTTTGTTTTTTCTTTTATTCAACACATTTCTACTCGAGAATCTGAGTTCTATAAATATTAAATAAGAAGTATCTGCTACGCCATCAACCATGTATAGGAGGTACTCTTAAGTTAATATTAAGCTTTTTTTTTTGTATTATAATATTAAGCTACTAACCGTAGATTAGATGGGTTTATGAGCTGCGTTAGGGATGGAGCCCTTTTTACTTTTGGGTCCCTACGGATTCATGTGAAATCCTTTCTTCCTCTTTTTTAAACTTTTAAAACAATTCAGTATTTGGTTGGCCTTCTAATAAGATACCCTGTTATTGATGAGTCCAACGGGTTCTTGGCCCTGTCCAAAAAAGAGATACCTGGCCGAACTTATGATCCGACCATGTATTAGAGCTTTCTTTCTTGAATCTTCTAAACTTTGAATTTCAATTTAGGAGAATAAGATGTCATCTCTTATTATTTATTTCATAGGTAGGACTAAGAGAAAATATGAAAAAGAAACTATTCAAGGATGAGAGATTATACTTTATCTTCTAAAGTGAAAATTCAAAATTTAGAGAATCCAAATTCTTCAGTGAATTAGTGGCTGTGTCAATTGGTTGTCATTAGGGTGCAGATGGAGACAGTTGAAGTTGGGTTTGCCTTGACTGAGATTCGATCTTAAAAAATGACCGAGTCTATTTTTGAGATTCTTACCCGTTCTTAGTCCCAGTGAAATCATACTATTTTTGGGCCACACTAAAACCGGGTCTATATCGAATGAAGTTCGGATCTTAATAAATTTTATGTCAAAAAATTATGATACACTTATTTATAAAGAAGAAAAAAATATATTTGTTACGAGAAGAAGGAAAAAACATACTTATTACAAGAAGTTGACTTGAACTTGAATCTGTTCATAAATTCTAATTTCATGTTTCTTTGATCTATTTACTAATTCAACAAATGTGATTAAAAATAAAATAATAAGTTTATAATTAATATAACATAATATTAGAATTAATTTAAAATATATATAACTTTTTTTGTCCCCTAGGGTGCACATGGACCGGATGAAGTCGGGTTCGCCTTGACCCAGACCCAACTCTCTAAATAATGATCGAATCTATTTTTGATATCCTTATCCAACCGTAAACTCGGTAAAATCACACCAAATTAATCTCAAAGTATTTGGGTCTGGACCGAGTTTTCAGACCGGTCCGGGTAATGTATACCCTAGTTGTCATATAATATAATGTAAAGAGAGACAAAAAGCAAAGGAAAAGTCTAAGGGGCCAGCAGTTTTATTGAATTTTGGCCAGCATGTAACCAGCAGAAGAAGGTGAGTCATTGGATGAAATCTCACACCATCAAATCATCATTAATGGTTAGTTAATGACTAACAATCACAAAAATTGCTGCCCCTAGCATTGCTCAAAAGCAAATTCAAGGGTACCACTTGGAGTGATTCAACCAGTTGGCAAATGGAACCAGAGCTGGGGCTTTTGACAATATGTGTGAGGCACATCCTAGTGTCAGCGGTAGTGGTCTAGTGGACATCGTTGATCAAGTAATTAGGTAGCCGGAACCATCTGTCAAGTACTAATATAGTAAAGCATATATAAGAATGTGACTCCACAAAGGACTCCAGCTTTTGCATGTCCTATATAGTATAGTATATACGAAGATCAACCAGTTAATGTGGACAACCATTCTGGGGACACTTTAGTTGGCTTCTAAACTAACTTGTAATTAAAAACAATTGAATACATATTTTCTTATCCCCATCTCAGTCACCTTTTTACGATTCACATGTGATTTGTCCAATCAGATAAAATATAACATCCTGTATTATGTGAATTGTTTTTTTTTTTTTCTAAATAATGCTAAAATAATGAGCTTTAGCTTTTCTGACGCTTAAATAACTTGAAATTCACGGAAAAATGCTATAAGCTGTTTCCATAAAGAATGAACCTATCAGCTATCAGGATTCTTTTCCTCCTCAGAAAAACTAAAGTGTGTACTGGCGGGGAACCTTTTTCTTGTGTTTCCCAAACACGGTTGATTCCAATCCGATAAGCTGGATTGGTTTAGGATTTGGTAATATTTACTATGAAGATTTCAGGGAGATATTCTATATGAAAACCGAAAAAAACTACTAGATAAATGGTAAACATTGAAATTCAATGTTAAAACACGTGGGTTTCAAATCAAACACAAACACTGTTGATTAATCAACGATTGTCACTTTACAAGAAATATCGATTTTCTTTTTTCCAAAACAAAAAAAGAGAATGGAAGAAAAGAATATGATTAGCCCAAAATGAGGCCCGAAACCAATTAAGAAGCTAAGATGGTACAAAGAATCAGAAAATAACGATTGGTCGAGGAACCAAAAAAATAAAATAAAAAAACTAATTGGCAGACACATATACAAAAAATTCAAACTGATATAGAACAGAGATCTTCAAAAACTTGTCTGATGTTAGGCCTCTCATTTACAGGGAGAATACACCTCAGAGATATTGCAAGCAGTTCTTCCATCTCTTTGGAGGATTCTTCCCCACCTGCTATGTCTCTGTCAATACAGTCTATTACCCGCCCTTCTTGCTCGCACAGCCTAACCCAATCAGTAAGATCGACAGCGCCTGACTGACCCGATATTATGTCACCTGCACTTTTTCTTGTTAACAGTTCCATCAGGACCACACCAAGTGCATATACATCAGCCTTGAATGACGGTACTGGTTTGGATGTGGTTGTTAGTTCTGGAGCACGGTACCCAAGTGCTCCTAGATTAAGTATCTGCTCTGCAATTCCAGCAGGTGTCATTAGCCGATGCAAACCATAGTCAGTAAGACGCGCACTGTAATCTGGGGCTGGTAGCAAAATATTTGTTGGCTTTAGATTTCCATGCGGAAGCCCTCGATCATGAAGGTATAATAGACATCGAGCAACATCAACGGCGACTCTTATTCGCTGGCTGAATGACAATGGGGAGTGCCTCCGGGGGGTGGTCTCTGCAGAATAGACACATTGATATTATGCTCAACTAACACAAAAATCATAGATGAACAAGTCAAGGAGTCGTAAGTAGAGAATTTCATGAGCTTGAAAATATTTTAAATGAACTTCTCTGACAGGATGTACGTATGATTACTACAAAACATATATCCAAATTTTGGACAGTCACAGACCCTCAAACTCTACTATAGTACTGGTCATACCTATGCAACTTGTACAACTGCAAGTCTGCAAAAGTTACAAACACCCTTAATGGAGATGACTCCTTGTCGGCCAGCTTTTGGAAGGAAGCCATCAAAAACTGAGTGACAGACACCAGCTAGTTTACCTTAAATTCTAAGAGTCAAATCTATTGTAAACAGGAGAAGATTGACCTCACACTACCCTCCCTTTAACAGCCAATGTATGTGAAGGACTCAACCATGCAATACAACTATAAGCATCGGGAAAGTTATCGGGGTTGATATAGAAATTTATCTCTGGTAGCGAAGGTTGAAAAGGTATTCTAGAAAAGCAATCTCAAACCCTCCCCCTTCAGCATTCTTTCTGAGCATAAACACATGATGGAAGTGAACAGAGAGACAAACCTAGAAAGATGGGATTAGAAACAGATGAAATGCCTTTATGAATGAAACGTCTTTACAAAACTGAAAAGCTATTTAAGGCTAAAAATATTGTTCAAAGCACAGTCAATTCAGAGAGAGAGAGAGAGAGAGAGAGAGAGAGAGAGAGAGAGAGAATGTGGCAAAGGAATAGTTAACTATTACCGTAAAGATGTAAGGCCAAGCTGTCCCCATGTATATAGTCAGCTAAAAGAAGCCTCTCTTGTTCCCTAGGACCCCAATAGTATGCTCTTAATGGAACAATGTTTGGATGCCTCATAGAACCGATCCTTTTAACTTCTCTTGCAAATTCCTTTTTATGTTTGACCAACCCCACCCTTAACCATTTAACAGTCAACATATGACCATTGTCCAGAGTAGCTTTATATAAAGTGCCATGACTACTTCTGCCAAGAACTTCAGCTGGTGCTCGAGATAATTCCTCTGCAGTGAATGCTAAGGAAGAATCCAGGAAGGACAACTCTCCAGCCAGCCGATCTGGCGAGTAAACGTCCAACATTGCCGGCTTTTCTTCTATGAAACGGGGAGACGATGACAGTGGGGAACCAGGGGATGACTTCCTTCCAGATGATGTGGGAGGACTATCCATCAAATTAGGTATAGATGATGAGCTAGTTGCTACCGTTCCCTGAGGTAAGCCCTGCTCAGAAATTTCAGTGATACATTCTGATTGTCCAGAGTGGGTCCTTGAATTAGAAGTCAGCAAGTGATCGTGTGAAAAGCTCATTGAAGTTGAAGGAGGTTGAACACTTGTATTGAACTTGAAAAGCGAAGGCCTTGTAAGTCTTCCTAATTTGACATTGACATCTCTTCCAGTATTTTGACCAGGGAACTCATTTCTTCCGTGAAATTCTTTCAGTTGTGCTCGATGATAAGCCACTAAAACAAACACAATCATCACAGCAGCACCCACAGAGGCAAGAATAATTGCTATCCTGATATTACCCTTTGAACTATGATGTCTTCCATTGTCTGGAATATTATTAGGCACTGAAGAAGTCTCAGGAGAATTCTTCGGTAACACTAACTTTTCATTTCCAGGCCGGAAGGATGAAGTTGGAAACTTCGATAAATTTTCAGGAACACGACCAGACAGGTCATTGTTGGACACATTAAATGCATTTAAGTTGGATGAAAGCTTATCGGGAATCTTTCCAGTAAATTTGTTATTAGATAAATCTAGGTCTTCTAAATAAGCAAGTTTGCTCAATTCATTTGGCAGCTGGCCAGAAAAGCCATTTCTAGCTAGATTCAGCAGTTTGAGCCCTCCCATCTTACCTATATCAGAAGGCAAGTCGCCTTCTAAGGAATTATTAGACACATCAAGATATTGCATCTGCTGCTGAGGTGGCATGAGTAATAGTTCACTTGCCCCTGAACCTTGAAGTGGAAGTGACCCTGTAAGTTGATTCCCAGAAAGATTAAGCTTCGTCAATGATGGAAAATTAACTAAACTACCCGGAATGGGTCCTTTAAGCTCATTTAAACTTATGTCAACTGTAGACAATTTTGAAGAAGGGCCCCCTAAAATAGGAGGCAACGATCCAGACAGCTTGTTTGAACTCAGAACAACAACCTCCAATGAGGCTTCCCAGGTCTTGACAACAGAAATGTCACCAGAAAAATTGTTCCTGCTCAAGTCCATGATAGTACATCTTCTCAAAGACGTTGGCAAAGAGCCTGATAAACTGTTCGATGAAAGATTCAAAATATTCAGAGTTGTAGAGTTGATTACAGCAATTGAGCCTGCCCACAAGAAACATTTGTAGCTTAATTGAAGTGTGATTGAGTTTGCTGGCTTTAAGTTTGACCAACTAGAGTTTACACCAAACAACTCTAGTAACTGTGCAAATTTAATTTTGGGAGTAAACCACACATGCTCATAGTGAATAGAAAAAAACCACCACAAAATGATTAAAGCAAACAGTTTATACTGCAAGAAACAAAATAATCCAATAAGATTTCCCCATCATAAACTAGAAATAATCCTATCCCCAAGGATCATTTATATAAACGAAAGAGAGAAGCCCCTTCAGTCATATGTGAGTTTGACCATACCAACTGTAAACAAACACACACTACAAGGTTAAGCTGGCATTAGTAACATCTTGAAGGAAAAGATATAAGGCCATCAATACACTACAAAACAACAGTCCCTGGTTTTCGGAAATGCACATTTGCTATGCCTAATATTACTAAAATACACGTGCACGCAAACATTCACAAATGCATATAAATGCTTTTTTTTTTTTTGAAACAAGAAATATGAAATATCAAATAAATGTTATACCTACATTTCAATCATGGGTATTAAAAATTGAACTAACATACAACAAGTCCACTCCAAAAATTGAGTTACCATAACTAAAGCTTTGAACAGTGAACAACAAGAATGTTCTACTAGTTAACAACCCTCAGCATATTGTTCGCGACCTCAATTGAACCGCACTCAGTTTACCCTTAATTCAACAGAACCTTCTACAATGCGATTCAAACAGAATAATAGGAACAGCAAAATACCTACTATGTAAGAGGGAAACTGAAACAGAAACAGAAACCATTTACCAGTGAAGCCATTGCCGCTAAGATCCAATTCTTCCAACGAAACAGAGCTCTCAAGCAACTCTTCCGGGACAGACCCGAACAGCTGGTTCCGGCGGAGCCTCAGGACCCGGAGGCTCGGCAACGGTCCAAAAGAGGGAAGCTCCCCTGTGATGGAGTTATCGCCCAAATCCAACACTTCCAAGTTCCGAAATAGCTTAATCGATTCCCCACTGAAGAAAGGACCGTTGAGAACGTTACCGCTGAGGTTCAAGAAATGCAGGGTGTTGGCAATAGAGGAGGCATTCTCGGCGGAAAGGGAGAGGCCGCCGTAGAACTGGTTTGCGCTCAAATCAACGTGCTCTACGCTGCGAAGGGCAGCAAGGACGTCAGCTACGTCAGCCCAAAGCTCATTAGAGTGTAAATCGAGGACCCTGAGTTGCTGAAGGTTTTGGAGGGCGCTGGGGAAGCCACCCTTGAAGCGGTTAAGGGAGAGGTTGAGGTGGACGAGGCCCCATAGGTCGTTGATCCGCGCGGGGATAGGGCCGTAGAAGGCGTTGTGTGAGAGATCAAGGTGGTGGAGTGAGGTGAGAGTGAAGAGGGAGGGAGGGAGGCGACCGGTGAATTGGTTACCAGAGAGGCTGAGGTTGCGGAGCATCTTGAGGTCAGTGAGAGTGTGGAACTTGAGCTCGCCGCCGAGGGACAGGCGGTCGAGGACGATGGCGGTTACGTTTCCGGAGACCTCGTCGCAGACGACCCCCTCCCAGGTAGGGCAGTTGGAGGAGTCGACGGAGGCGGAGACGGCAGAGGGGTTCCATGAGTCGAGGACGCGGCGGAGGGGATCTGCGGTTATGCCTTTCTTGAATTCAAGGAGGGATCGGAGCTCGAGGAAGGAGGCGGAGGAGGCGGTGTGGAATAGCAGGAAGAGAGAGAGAATTGAGAGGAAGGGATTCATCGGAGAGAGATAAAGGGGGAGAGAAAGGGGAACCCTAGGTAGAGAAGTTTAGCATTGGATTGGGGAGTGTGGTTCTTTGCTGTGCTGTGTGTGTGGGTAAGAGAGAGAGAAAGAGAAAGAGAAAGAGAAAGTAGGGTTTTATATATATAATTTAGGTGGGGGGGAAGGGAAATGGAGAACCGGTGGAGAGTGTTGGTTGGTGGGAGCGAGTAACTACACTCTGTAAAGGGCAACTAGCTGCTCTTGTTGTTCATGCCTGTGTTGTGTGCTTCCTCTCTCTTCATTCTTCTTCTCCTTCTCACGTTCCATTCAATTCGATTTCTCTCTTAGTCTTGTGTGAGTTGCGGGTGTGGAGAGAGAGAGAGAGAATGAGGGAGGAATCGGAGAGTTGTGTTGTGTGCTGTTCTTGTGTTCACTCTTTCTCTTTCTCTTTCTCTTTCTCTTTCTCTTTCTGTCTGTGAGTAGGGTCCAGCACTACACGCACATGCCTCTAACGCCGTCACCGTCTTCACCCACTTTAATTATTTCTCTTCCTTCTACCCAGGTTCAACTTCCTCTCTGTATCTGCCTTCCCACGAAATTATTTAATTACTTGGACTCTTATTATTATTATTATTATTATTCATAAGTTAATTAATTAATCCACACAAAATAGCACATTCGATTATTACTTTTGTATATGGCAGATTAGGTATTGTGTAGGCTTACTTTATTTATCATTTATTTTACATTTTATTGCATGGGGGATGGGTATAAAACTAAAATGGAATCAATCCACATAGACGATGGATCTGCTATCTCCTCTCGCAAGTCGCACCCAGTGTATGATAGACACCATAGATAGTATAATATTTTTATCTTTTACGCGGTTGTCACTGTTTTTATTTTTTACATTTTCTTTTCTCCCTCTTTCGGTCTTTCTCTTTGTCGTATCGCAGTTAGCATTTGCACGCAAGTTAATCATCGATCCGTTACGCCGTGACTTCTGCAGCCCATTATCACAGCCAATTATCGCCAGATTTTCACCCCCAAAACACCTTCCATTAATAAAAAAAAGACGCTAGAACTTCTCTTGTTTCAAAATTACATGGATAAAAAATGATTCATTTTCTCATCATCATATTTGGATAAGACTTATTTTTCTAGTTGTTTCATTTAAAATATCCAAGGAGTTGAAATTTCTCAACTCTCTTCTCATGTTTAAATCTAGATTTTCTTAATTGAGGAATTTTATTTTTTTAAAGTTCGTTGGTGGTATAACTTCAGATTTTTTATATTTATTTTTTATTAAATTAAATTTTAATTTATAATTAATCGGTACCGAGGATCTTTGAGAAGTTTTAAAAGTAATTTTTTTTAAACTTTTGACTTATAAAAAGTAGTAGTATAAATGTCTGGTGCAATTTTTAAAATCAAATTGCAATTTTCTAAGAATTTATTTAAAAGCTTATAGAGAAGTTAAGAAAATGAATTCTCTCATAATACTACTATTTTTTATCACATTTCTATAAAATAAGCACTTTTAGAACTAAAAATTCAAACACAAAATAACTTATTTATAAATTACTTTTAATATAGTCCATTTTTTGTTTAAGTTATTTTTTTTAAAAGTACCTTAATTAAACTGTTTATCCATGAACTTAGATCACGGTTAAGTGAGGATTTAAAGTTCGTAAAAGGAATCTAACATTAATGCTAATAACTAGGATCATAGTTAAATATTGTAATGTTGTAATATTATAATGCACGATAAATAATTTGTAAAAGCAGTAAATGTTATTCCAATATTCTATAAACGTTATTTTACGACTTAGTCATATAAAAATGAGCTAAAAAATAACGGGATATGTTTTTTTCTCTTGTTTATTCAAAACTAAAGACTCATTTAGGTATTGGAGTGTCTTTATAGGTATACACATGCTTAAAAATAAAATCACGAGATTTTGTGTTATTCTATAAGTTTAATCTACTTTTTTTCTGTGAGAATCTTGTCTTGAATCATATTACAAACTGCAGCTAATGTAAATAAGGGCGATGCAAGACTCTTGGGCAGAAAAATCTACAAGTTCTCCTGCAAATTATAAATTTATATAGTGTAGGACATAACAATCTATAGAATAATCAAATTAATGCTGGATTACATAAGGTTAATGTGCAACACACTATTGTCATCCTTGGCCACGAATATAACGATTTCAGATTATAGTAATAACGTTAAAAATGTCTACATAAAGACCATGTCAATATAAAACCAAAGTATCAAAGTTTATACATTTAAAAACTAAATTAAAACTTCAGAAAAATCTACACTTTTTTCATCTTTTACATAGCGATAAGTCCCTAACTCAGAAACATCCGCTTCAGGGACTACCAATTTGAATTAGTCAAACATGTTCTTCTCGATTATAGAAACTCCATCCAAAACAGCTTTCTCTACATAGCTATTTTCTAATTCTAAGGTCTTTAGCTGCTTTTCAGTAGACTTCAAGAATACCGCTAATTTAGCTACTAACCTTTTTTAATCACTCCTTTCTTTTCTCAAATTTTTAACATTGGAAGAAATTTCTTTTTTTTCTCTTTCTCAAGCTTCTCTATTTCATCTTTTTTATCATTCATTTTTTTAAGATCTTTACATTGAGCCGACATAGAGATGATACTTATATTCTTTTCTTTAATCAATTCACACAATGTCAAGATTTAAGTAGTTTTCCTTTGAATATCACGGCAATAAGTGGCTACCCTTAGAAGCATCTTTTGAACACGAACAATGCTTTCATTAATAGGAATAGCCTCAATTTTTTCTGTATTAAGGGTAATAAGATACTGGTCAATAAAGGGAATAAAATTTAAATTTTTCGCCAGCATATTTTCGACATGCTAACTTCCTTTCCTTTTTTGTACCTCTTTCTTTTCTTGGGTTCATGAGATGGGAGAATGCAACTCTTGCAGCTTTGGTGATTTTTCCTTTTCACAAAAGTTTTGAGCAATTAATTTCACGATAGGAGTGGCCGAAGACTCGACATCCTGAATTTTGGATTCACTTTGTGTCACGGGCTCTGACAAAATCTTGTGCCTTAGTTGAACCAAAGTCGCAAACGTATCAGCCATCTCAACTGTAAAATATTTTAAATATTATATTTTACGAGAAACGAACGTTAAATTAAATACAAAAATTTAATAACCAATGACATCCTTGACTGTATGTTCATTGCTAAGCGCCACTTTTAGATCTAAATTTTTGTCGCCTCAAATTTTTAGATGTTAACAATATTTTTTTCATCCTAAGAAAGTTGGCTAAGAAGATTCTTAGAAAATTTCAAGTTAAGTCTCTAATATAAGTCAAATCTTTTTCTCTCCCTATAATGTTAAGAAGAAAGAGGAGTGACAAGAGGCTACTAGAATTTTGAAATACATTTTTCCAAACTTAGAAAATGATTCTTCATAAATCTCAAAGATTTTTTTACCAAAATGAGCTCGGAAGGACAGAAAGCCGCGACCTTGGTTGGTTGCTACATTAGAGATGGTAAGATCGAAAAAACAAAACACACGCATATTGCTCGAGGTCGAGATCTCGAGAGCATTACACACTATCTCAAAAGCTCTAATTATAGCCTAATTATTGGGATGCAATTAGGACATAGCTAAGGCACTTTGGGATAGAATTTCTTGTTGAAAGTCAGCAAAAGAAATTTTAACTCCTAATTTAGTGAAAAGAACATCGTAAACCCATAACCAATTCGATAAAATCCACCTAGGTTATTCATAAAACACAAACGCTCTAAAGGATCTGGAACAGCAGACCTATATTTCACATTTTCAGAGAAAAAAAGGTGTACCTAGAATTTTTTTTCTAAATTCAAGTATGCAAATTCATTCCATGGGGTTTCATAACATGCAAGGGAGGTTTAATAGCAAAACAAAGATCTACTCGGATAAAATAAGAACAAAATAAGCATGGATAAGATGAAAACGTGCAAAAAGTAGAAAAATAGTAAAAAAGACTTGAGTAAGAAACATGCTTGAGAATTTTGTTTAAAGAATTATGAAGAGATTTTGGAGTTTGCATAGTAGTTGTGAAAAAGAAGAAAGAGAATGAAAAAGGTGAAGAGGGAGAATGAAATTGAAATGATTGATGAAAATTTAAAAGGGACAAGATATAAACGAGGAGGGATAAGGGAGATTTTTTATTTTATAATCGGCGGAAAAGAGCGTGTTTTCTTTTAAAATGGAGGAAAGCGAGATTTTACAGGATATTGGGGCGTTGTTCTGACGTATCCTCATTCCACCTCGTTCATAATGCACTGATAATCCACCCCCGTGTATTGTCTGCATGCACGACACGTATCTATGGCCCCCTCAATCTGTGAATCTCGTAATCTCCCTTAGTCCCTCTTCAATACTTACGTTCTCTCTTCCTCTCACTTTTAAATCTCGTTCTCTCTGTCTCTCCTAAATACCACTCAACAATTCTTTTTTTCCTCTTCTATAACTCAAAACAGCCCATTTCCCCTATACTAGAACCTGATCTTCAGACTCATCATTTTTAATTATATCTCCATCAACATCACCAAATATATTTTTTAGTAATAATATTTTTAGTTAGTTAAATTATTTTAATTATTATAAATAAAAAATAAATTAGATTACTTACTAAAAATTAATTTATGTTAATTAATTAATTGCTAGTAATAATAGTGTTGAACCTAGTATTAGTTAAGATTACAATTTTAGTTAGATTAAAGTAGTACTAAAATATATTTTTAGTTTGTAAACAAAAACAGTAATTAATATATTATTAAGATATATTAAAGGGCAAAAAACAGAAATAAGCCAATGGAGCAGGATAATTACGTGAATCAGCCAAACTGAAAATTTCTTCACGAATCAGCCAAAGGACACTTCTGTGTAATTCGAACCAGGTTGGTTCGAACTCCATAATCAAATAATTCGAACCTAGTTGGTTCAAACTCCATGCATTATAATTCAAACCTAGTTGGTTCGAATTACCCTTTGTTCCACTCCTCACGTAATTCGAACCGAGTTGGTTCGAATTACTCACAAATTGCATCAAATAGTAATTTGAACCAGGCTGGTTCGAATTACTAAGCTTTCGGCTATATAAGGAGTTCGAATCACCCTCATTCGAATAACTTCTCCATCCCCATACCCCACCTAAATCCCAGAGAAAACGACCCAGATTCCATCCGACAAAGATACGAACAGAAAAGTATGCAGATGGGAGACGATCCGGCAAGGCTATATCGGTTGGATGGAGTCGCTCATATAGCAGGGGTGATCAACGATGAGGTTAGTGGATAGAACACTTCTTTGCGTTCAGTTTATCTGAGTTAGTGGTTTTGCATGTGGTTTTAGTGGCGGTTTTTGTTAGTGGTTTATCGTAGTGGTATTGCAAGTGGTTTTTTTAGAGGTCTTGTATGTGGTTTATGTTAGCGGTTTATATTAGTGGTTTTATGTGAGGTTTATGATAGTGAAATTGCATGTGGTTTTCGATAGTGGAATAGCATTCGGTTTATGTTAGCGGTTTAAGCTAGTGATTTTTTTGCCAGTTCAATGTATAAGTTTTTATTAGTGGTTTACTATATGCCTATGTAAGCGGTTTGTTATATTGGTTTCATATGTATATTGTGTTAATGGTTTCGATAAGTGGTTTATGTTATTACTTAATTTTTTTATTAGTTTTCTATGTCGATCTACTAATGTGGTCCATGTAATATCCAGCCACAGAGATGCATCAGGAGCATGCAGCGGCAACAGGGCATGTGACTCGATGAGCGGTATGTGCCGTACTTGCAGATGGCGGGGTTATACCATCTAGCAAGGCTAAACGATAGATGGTTCCGGATAGATGAGTCCCTTCTCAGTGCCTTCATGGAGCGGTGGCATCCTGAGACGCACACTTTCCATATGCCCTTCGGAGAGTGCACGATCACGCTTTAGGATGTGGCGTACCAGTTAGGGTTGGCAGTGGACGGCCGTTATGTCAGCGGTTGCCGTACGGATTTCCATATATATATATATCGAGGGTGGACGTCCTGCTTGGGTGTGGTTCGAGGAGTTGCTTGGAGTGATTCCTCCTCCAAGCCAGGTTCAGAAGTTCGCAATAAACTGCAGCTGGTTCCAGGAGACATTTGGAGAGTACCCCGAGGGAGCCGATGAGGACACCGTTCGGCGCTATGCTCGTGCTTATATCATGATGTTGTTGGGCACTCAGCTGTTTGCCAACAAGTCTGGCAACCGCATTCACATCAAATGGCTGCCGTACGTAGCTAGGCTTGAGGATATGGGTTCATATAGTTGGGGGTCTGCAGCATTGGTATGGTTGTACCGGTGCATGTGCCGGGTGGTGAACCGACATGTGGTGAAGTTAGCGGGCCCACTTCAGCTACTTCAGTCCTGGATCTTTTGGCGCTTTCCTAGGTTTAGGCCTGCTAGGTATGATACGTGCAGCTGGCCTTTGGCATCGAGGTAATCTACTTTTATATTTCAAGTTAAATTATCTATTGATGTAGTACGCTTGTGCTGTTTTACAATTATGTCATACTTTTAGTTAGAAATAACATGGATGTCCGATGCAGGTGGTCAGGTTACAACCCTTCTGTTAGCGAGAAGGGTCCTAGGGTGCAGATGTGGAGACTACAGATAGACATGTTACAGCCTCAAGATGTGAGTATACTTTCGGTTACTTTTATTTATATAAGTAGACTTTAATATTGTGTATACGTAGCTTGCTTAACAATGTTGTAACTTTTGTGCAGTTTATCTGGATGCCGTATAGCTCTATCGAATTACTGCATGTTGTGCATCCGGAGGCGTTAGAGCCTCGACACATGGCGCTGTGGTGATCTGTGACGTCACTGATATACTTTGCCGTCATAGAGTGGCATCATATAGATAGGGTTCTACCACAGTTCAGCGGTGTCCAGCCCCGACCGCGTCCCGCTCTGAACATCGACTTTCTGATGTCGAAGGACGGGAGAGGGGGTGATCGTTGGTTCCCGTCAGCTTTCCAGCATTGGCATCTTCATTGGGAGACTCGTGCGGACCACGTCTTTCGGTTCGATGTTATTGCAGACCCTGGACCGTCGCACACATACCTAGATTGGTGGAGTCGGCATGGAAAGAGGTTCTTGTCACCAGAGATGTATTTGGGGGATCCGATGGACATTCATATTCCTGTCGAGGCGTCACAGAGGGGTCCTGGGCTAGTTTCTGAGATGGATCTTGTTGACGACGTCCCTGATAAGCGTCGGATAGAGAGGAGAGCTCGAGTCGGGACACGACGGAGGTAGCGTGAGTGGGGGTGGCTAGACCAGGCTATGCAGGAGGCTGATGATGCAGGTCGGGGTCGTGGTCGAGGACGAAGGCGTAGAGGCAGACGGAGGGCGCATGTTGCGGGGGACAACGATGGTGATGTTAGTGACGTGGCCGGTGGGGGAGGGGCTGCAGTTGGGGTTGTTTGTCCCCATGATGAGGCTGGACTTGGGGAAGGGCCGCTCCAAGATTACTTCGTCGGTGTTCCCGGTGACGACCAGCCACTTCAGGAGAGTACGCCATCGGTGAGTCCGGGCAGCACGTTCTTAGACTTCCTTGCCGGTGTTGGTCTTGATGTGGATTTTGGTGGACCACAGTTCCTCGATGAGATTAGTGCCATCATGCAGGAGGATGAGGCTGCCTGTCACCGGAGTCAGACGACGGGGACACAGGGACCGTTAGATGTCGATCTTAATGAGCCTCCCTTCGTGCCTCCTCCTGACTATTTCGCTTTGGGTAGTACCCCAGCTTCACCACATACTGCTGGGTCACATTCAGTTACCGGGCCGTCTTCATCCTGACCATTACATGTCTAGCCTATGATGCCTGCACAGGCAGCCCAGCAGGAGGATGAGGATGAGATCGAGGACGAGGAGCCCCTTATCCGGAGAGGTCAGAGGACACGTGTACTACGTCGTTGCTTCACGGGGTCGCACCTATTTAGATGATTTGTGTGCCATGTTGTATGTTACATATCTTCGTCTATGTATTTATCAGTTGATGTATGTCTGTGTTACTTATTGCTTTATCGTCTATCATTTACTATGAAAACATCTTTACTTTGCGTTTTGATATTATTTAATTTCCGCATCACGTATTAATCTAAATGGTAGATTTATTAATTGCCGTGTCCATTCAACAGACATTTCGTTTAAAAATCTGGTAACAAAACACTTCCATTACTTAGGATCTCATGCTTAGTAATTCGAACCAGCCTGGTTCGAATTACTATTTGATGCAATTTGTGAGTAATTCGAACCAACTTGGTTCGAATTACGTGGGAAGTGGAACAAAGGGTAATTCGAACCAACTAGGTTCAAATTATAATGCATGGAGTTCAAACCAACTAGGTTCGAATTATTTGATTATGGAGTTCGAACCAACCTGGTTCGATTTACATAGAAGTGTCATTTGGCTAGTTCGTGAAGAAATTTTCAGTTTGACTGATTCATGTAATTATCTTGCTCCATTGGCTTATTTCTGTTTTTTGCCCTATATTAAACATACTTTATATATTATATATTATTGTAAAAGAATTTAAATACTTAAGAATAAGTTAAACATATTTACTATAATATGTTAATATATATTATTTACATATATTATTTATATGAATATAAAATATAAAATTTGATGCCATATATTGTTTAAATGTGTGGAATATATTTTATTTAATGTATTATTAAATTTATGTTGAATAAATGTTAAAGTGGGGTATGTTGTTTATTTCAAACAGAACCGAAAATATTATATGTAATAATATTTAAAGAGAAAATTATTATAAAGGACCATTAGCACATATTAATTATTCAAAAGGACCAATTAAACTAAAATTTTTATACAAGACCTAATAAAATTTATTTAAGAATAAGAAAATACTTATAAAATGACTCATAATATTTCTTAATATTATCATTCTTTTTCATTGTAATCAAGATTTCTTACCACCGTTATGTTTAGCGCCCCTAACCCGATTTCTACAAAACTTCTCTTTTTGATTATCAAAAGAGCTGCAACAAGGAGATTATGGCCAAGAGTCTGTGTTCACATATATAGTTATAATTGATTTTGGATGAACTAATTCCATCAATCTAAAATGTTATTAGTTGAGAAGTTAGTCTATGTATGTAGTTGTCGATGACAAATGAATTTTCTAAATGAAAAACTTATAGAATATTGCTAACCTTTTATTTATTTATTTATTTAATTTTAGAGAAATATTGTATATATGTTAGATCTAATTTATATAATATAATAGTTCTTTTGTTTTAGAAAAAATACAAACAGAAGATGGTTCGTGACATTATGTGTCTTGAAAATCACATTATTGAATACCTTGAACGTCCACTATATTTAATTATTTTTATGTTTGTTTATCTGTTATTATTGTTGTTGTTGTTGTTGTTATTATCAGATAGGGTGATGACGCAATTCGGTCTGGCACAAGAAGTTCCTGGAAAAGCTACTCGTCTTGCAGAATCGCACAACGTGGTTCTGACTGGACCAAAGAACAAAGATTGGAGAACTGAGTATTCTGTATACATTATGAGATGGATAAACCATTTTAGTTCCGTTCTGGTTGGTGATCCTGCACTGCACTATCAAGCATCTGATCGGTATATGCAATGGTATACAGAAGCATATGGGGCGCACCTACGATTGAATTGGTTATGTTCCACAGCGACAGCCACAACCATAACTATAACCACAGCCCATCATACAACCATACCAACTGCCAACTTCCTTTCCATACCAGTACCCATACACATAGCCAAACCCTGAGCTTAGACCCTCATTCTTCAGTCAGTTGTTCTCCGACTCATACTCACTACACATGTCACCCAACCAAGCATATTATCAACCTACTATGTCACAGCATATAGATACAGCTACGCAATCATCAAATCGCCAGCTATATCAGTGGGTGGATGAAATAGAGACATCTCAATGGGTAAATGAATTATTCTTTGACCCTCACGTACAAGTGTATCAATCCCAAACTCAACCTCCTGTAGTTAACGAGCATGCACCACAGCATAGTCAGTAATCACCTCAAATTGCTCCGGGTCGATCATCTGTGGATTCGAGACTAAGATGTCGCAGTCCCTCTCCATGCTTGGGGTCTAGAAGGTATGTTGACTCGATCCAGAGAGTCGCTAGAGGGATTGGTTGTAGTAATACTATTGATTTTTCCCAAGTGCAAGCACCAACAACTTCGGCTGATTGTGATGGTGAGGACGACAGCGACGATGATAGTGATGGTAATAGTGTATTTAATATTACTGTATTTAATATTGTTAATGAATCGTAATACTTGATTAGTGTATTTATTATTGTGGTTATTTATGCCATGTAGCTGCGGTGGAAGATATAGATGGGGCGAAAGGTGCGAGAAGTGTCCATACTTCCGATGTACATAGCAAGGGGTATAACTTGAGAATTGACCCAACATGTAGGAGCGCAATTAGATATACCTCTTCCACAATAAAAAAAAAGCAGTAAAAAATGTACTAAATTTGTGAAAAAGACATTTAGCAAGTAATTTTTATATTTGTTGTTCACTTATTGTTATAAGACAACTATTGTGGTAAGACTGCTATTGTAGCTTTTATAAATTCATATCAAAATGTAGTATTGATCTAGTTCATAATGTATTATTTAATTTAATTCATAACATAGTACATAATCCAATACAACGGGTAAATAAAAGCCGAAAACCCTAAGAATTATAAGCAGAGCCACTA
>NC_029781.3:74314765-74325656 GCF_000817695.3 Arachis duranensis
GGGCATCTACTTCGATTGTGACCCTAGCCTCTACAAAGCCTACAACGCCTAGGACTATGCATATCACGCATATCCATTTCATTCAATAAGCGGGTTATTTTGAGACGCCCTTTGGATACTCGCTTTAAGTGCAGATTAAGTATGTGCCTTGGTCTTTGATACACAGTCCATGTTGCTGGGTTCGCTAATGGCTTAAGCCTTGCTCTATACACCTTTTTTATCTCCTCCATCCTATATATGTCATGAACATATTGATGTCAATCAAGTCGTTGGTTTGCACAACACGCAAAGACATGATGACAAGGAATTCGATATGTCTGAAACTCACTACAATCACAATATCGTTGACGGAGATTCACCGTATACTCTATAACGCTAGGCATCTCACACACCTCAAAGACCTCGTTCTGCCTATCAAACAAGTTAACTTGGATGTTTCCCACTGCCTACTGATTTAATTGAAGTTTGTTGATTGCATATTCAGAGAATACATATACTGCATTCTTTCGAGCCTCAACCTTAGCCATCTTCCTAGTGAATAACTTATTTTGTCTGTAAAAAATCGCCTTGATAAGTGATGTGATAGGAAGATTACGCGCCCCCTTTAATATCCCATTGATGCACTCTACTAGGTTTGTGGTCATATGACTCCAGCGATATCCATTATCGAACACCAAAGCATATTACTGTCATGGGATCCGATTGAGCCACTAAGCATAAGCCTCACCACGCTCGCGTAATCTTGCATACTGCACGTTAAATTCACGTACAGTCCTACAATAACCTGTAAAGAAAACAAGAAAACAAAAATAATAAGTATCACCACATACACTAACATCAGTATTTCACTATAATTTACGTACCTATATTTACAATCAACTTCTGTAAATATGGTGCCTTGAAATTCCTTATGAAGTTGGATGCTATGTGCCTAACACAAAACATGCGGAGAGCTCTCGAAGGCTCCCATGATCTGTTACTGCATGCTATTGTTGAGGTAATAAAGTCGTGTCGATCAGAGATAAGCCCAATACCATCCCGAGTCACCACATGTGTGCGCAAATGAGTAAGAAAGAAGTGTCATGCATCAGAAGTCTCACCCTCAACAACGGCAAATGCAAGAGGCACAATATTGCCATTGCCATCATGAGAAACTGCAACTAAGAGAGCTCCTTTGTATTTGCCATACAAATATGTGCCATCTATTTGGACGATTGGTTTGCAGTTCCTAAATGCTCTAATGCAAGGGTAAAAGCTCCAAAACACATGTTAGTATCCTAATATCCTGGACCACCTCATCCTCTTGGTAAGCTAGCGCAGTTTCGATCTCGACTGCTACTGAAGGATCTTTTTGTACCATTTCTTCAAATCATAACGGCAAAGCTTCATAAGAAGCTTCCCAACCACAAAAAATATTTGTAATTGTATTTTGCTTAGCCAACCATGCTTTGCGGTAACTTATCGTATAATTGAATTTCGATTGCACTTTAGCATTTACAAATTTCACCTTTAAAGATGGATCAACTTCAACCAATGACTTTATTGCCTCTACAATCATGTCTGAGTTTAGCTTGGCATGATCTTGAGAAATTGTTGTCCTGGTGTATATGTGACTACCATTGTATCGCCTTATAACCCAACAAAACTTTTTCTTAATAATACTAGCCCTGATAAGTCAATCACAATTTTGTTCCATATTGTACACACTTAACATAAAAAATTGTAGTTGGCTCAGATTCAGACACTCGATAATCTACACTCCGACAAATGGTATAATCTTTAATTGCTGCAATCACAGTTTCTCTAGAACTAAACTCTATGTTAATGACAAATTCACCATCTGTAACAACAACAGGGTCTACACTAATAATAAAAAAAATAATTCTTACTATTACTAATAATAATAATAATAATAATAATAATAATAATAATAATAAATTAATAATCATAATAATAATAACAACAAATAATAACATTATATGCGTATTATAATAAAGGCTAATAATTATTATAATACTAATAACAATAAAAAAAGAAGACTACTTACTTGCATTGATAAACTTAAGAAATTTTGGTGTATTTATAGCGTTTAAATCCAAAACGTGTATAAAAGAAGGCTTTTTAGATGGATGTTGGCTCGTTAGTGTGTTTGTCACATCTCCAACGTCAAACTCAACTATGATATCATCTTCGTTGACATTTTCAACTGGACCAACAATATGATAAGTGCCTTCGAATTCCTCTTCATTTTCAGCGTTATAAACCGTCCAATCGATGTTAGGTTCGGGTAAATCAACCTCAATTAATTTTTCGAACTCAACATATAACTGACACTTATGTCCGTATTTGCTGGTAAATCAAAAGCATCTCTTGCATACTTGTATCGTCAATCACATACATTATTTAAAATTGAACAAAACCACTAAATATTAACACAGTCTGTTTATAAAGAATATTTGTGATTCTCTTTAATATTTGATTATTAACACACTGATAAAATATACTTTTAAATTTTTCATATGTTATTCCAAAAGAAATAACATCATATAGATTTTCATATACAAAACTCACACCTTTAGATGTTTGTGAAAAGATTTGACTATTATATAATATATTTTTAAACTAATACTTCTCTCCACTTTTATTCTCTTATTCTCTCAACAAAATAGAACACACTTACACTCAACAAATTCGTTCTTCCTTTTATAATACTCGAAGTATATTTTTTTAATCTGAAAAATATAGTACGTCCCCTATGTAATGTCAATCTACCTCCTACATCGTGACAATACATTATTCTTGTATTTTCAATACAGTCCCTTATATTATGTATTTAATATTAAACTAATATAATATATCCTTTGTATTGTATTTTTTTATTTTTTTTAAAATTCAGCTAAAACAATTAGTTTTCTACGGATTGTTAGTATCCAAAAATATGTAAAATACCATCACATTTAATAATGAAGCATTACACCAAATCCTAACCAATATCCAAAAAAATGAGTCGAATAAAGAGTTGCAGTTATTGAAATATGTGCAAAATCGAATAATTATAAATAAGTAAAAGATGGAAAGTTTTTTAAAATTAAAGGATAACTGAACATTTTTTTAAGCGCTAAACCGCAGTAAAAAATAAAAAGACTTAGGGCATAGATCAATAACTCAATTTTTCACTCATAAAAAAGATGGAGATTCAAGTTAGGGCACACTTTCGTACTAGGTCTAATTCCATGAATCCATAGATGACGGTGAAGTGAGGATTCAAAGATTCGTAAAAAGAATCTTGGGACATTAATATTAATAACTAGGATCATGGTTAAACATTGTAATTATGTAATTTTATAATGCACAATAAATAGTTTGTAAAAGCAATAAACGTTATGACTTAGCCATATAAAAAGGAGCTAAAGAAAATAAAAGAGATATATTTTTCTTTTTCAATAATATGCTTATTCAAGCCTGAAAATTTATTTAAGCATTAGAGTATTTTTGTATGTGTATAAATTTCCTTTAAAGATGAGATCACGAGGTACTATACATAAAAAAATATTTAGAGTAATTATTTAAATCAGTCTTCAGGAATTTTAAGTTGGACATTTTAGTTTTTTTAAAAAAAAAATTAATACACAGATTAATTCGCAAAATTTTACTCTGACAGACAAATCAGTCTCCAGTTCATTTTTCGGCAAAGAAATTACCCAGATCAGTCTCCCTGAGTTACATGAGAGTTAATAATATCTTTGAAAGACGGTGACGGCCTGACAGAGGAAGAAAATGAAACACCCAATAAGACGGCACAACGACGACGAGAAAGGAGTGGAGAGGAGTAAATGCAATTAGAGATAGTTGGAGTACCTTTTCTGGAAAAATAATTTGGAAAGAGAAAACAAGACACCCAATGAGACGGTGATGCTTGGGAGGCGTAATGACGACAATGAAGGAGTACAATGGGGAGGAGTAAACGCAATTAGAGAGAGTTAGAGTACCTTTTCTGGAAGAATGATTTGGGAAGAGAAAATAAGACACTCAATGAGACGATGATGCTTGGGAAGCGGAATGACGACGACAAAAGTGTGGGAAGGAGTAAACGCAATTAGAGAGAGTTGGAGTACCTTTTCTAGAGGAATGATTTGGGAAGAGAAAACGAAACACCAATGAGACGGTGATGCTTGGGAGGCGCAACGACGGCGAAAGAATGGAGAAGGTAACTCAGGTTAAAATAAATACCCAATTAGAATGTGACACATCAGAAATGATAACTTACATGTTACTTTAGAGAGGGTGGATGACATTACCTTTAAAAATATGTATTTAATATAAATCTAAATTAAAATCTTTTCTTTTAATACATATTTTTTAATACAAACATATCTTTTTATATATATAGGACATCTTTTGATTATATTAAATACAAAAATATCAAGTAATTTTTATCTTGAATTTTTTGTAAAATAATCTCTAATAATTTTATTATTATTATTATTATTATTATTATTATTATTATTATTGAGTGACTATATATATATATATAAGAATTTAATGAATAAATTTATTATTATTTTTGTCTAAAAAATACAAAAATTATATTACACTATTATTGTGTAATTAATAATAATAATAATAATAATTTTATTTTATTTTATTTTGGACAGAGAACTATTATGTCTAATAAAGAGAAACGTTGGGAATTGATTTGTAAATTAGTTTTTTTTTTGAACTAAAATGTTCGTTTTTAAAATTTTTGGAGACTGGCCGGAAAATGAACTAAGGACTGATTTATCAGCTGGAGTAAAATCTTGGAAATTAATCTGTGTATTAATTTTTTTTAGAACTAGAATGTCCAATTCTAACATTCTTGGAAGATTTGGGTAATTACTCAAAATATTAAGAATAAATACATGATTATATGATGTGATATATTTGATTGAAGTTATCACGTTCTAATAATCATTGTTTTATGTAGAGACTCTTGTTAGTTGTAACATTGACATGGAAGTAGCTACTTATCTATATTTTGCGAGAGAGAGAGAGTAAAAGCAACGAAAGAAAGGAAACGGCGTGAAGTAGAGGTAGGGCGTAAGGCAGCAGAGTAGACAAGCAGAGAATGAAAAGAAGAGTATGTCTCTGAGGCTGCAATTTGGAAGAATTAATGAATGAATGAATGGTGCAGCCCACGCAACAGCATAATCTCAATTCAAATCACAAGCTCTTGTTCCCATTCTTCTTCATTACTTACCCCCCTACCCCATATACATGGTATCTTGTTTTGACCTATGCTTCTCCACTTTATTCAAATCATCACTCATCCCATTCTCATTCTCATTCAATGCATCACAATACTCATTTACTACTAATACTGTATTAAAATTAGACATTAGTACTTTGCTCCTTCCGATTAATTGCTTCCATTATTATTAAATAAATAAATTAATTGTACAAAAATATAAGCCAGTAATTTACTATAGGCCCATGGGCAACAAAAGCCCAAATAGTAGAGCGGATTTTCTGCTGCAGCAATCAGATTTTTTAGCTTAAGAGTTAACATCACATTTGGGACTACAGGACGGACAACTATTTTTGCTTAACATCACATGATTTCTCTTAGGGCCAGGGGGTGCTTTGATTTTATACTGTTATTTGGAGATACTCTGTTTATGCATAAGTAGTAACTTTATTTGCTTGGTGAACTAAATAATTGAATTACCTTTGCTTTCAATTTTTAAGAGTTTAAGACTTTAACCAAAGGAGACTCCAACAAATTCTTCTCTAATATTATATTATATTCATTATAATAATTTTGGATTTTATCATAAATTTCTCCAGATAGCAAAGATNNNNTTAATTGTAAAAAAAAAAAAAAAAACCAACAAAATATATTATTTGAGGATTTTGGATCATAGTGTCTGTGTGCACCTGCAGGGGTTCTAACTTTCAAGTTAGTAATTTAGTATAGTCTTGAGACTCTTGTCCCTCTCTTTTGGTTCTCTTTAATAAACAAAGCTTTTCAATTGAGAAACCTCCAAGATTGGCCAACCTAGCTCTTGGTTTAAGAGCTTTCTGCTTGGGAATCCGGGGACAGGTCAAGCATCAACCTCAACACTCTCTAATTCAAAACTATATATAATATACTTCACATAATTAACATTAATACATAACATTATATATATAGTCCGTGCTCTACTCTTTGATATAAAGTTCATATTGGTTCTTTACTGATGAGGCCCTCCAAATCATCTTTGTTTCTCTTTCTGATTTTGATCATCATGAATGGGATGATCTGTGTTGTTCAAGGTGAAGAAGCAGTTAACAGTGAAGTTGTTGTTGTTGGTAGTGGTTCTGGAGGTTCTGCAACTATTGTGAGTTTAAACCTTCTCTGTTTATTTATCTGTTGAAACTTCTTTGGAGTGTTTTTGACTTGTGAATATTGGATTTGGATTGGTTCAGATTCAAAGTTTTCATGGTTGACTGAATTATAAATTGTTACATTATGATGCAGAGAAGAGGTGGTTGTGATCTTGAGTGCAAGGAAGGAAATGATGATGGGTCTCAAGATGCTATTTTGGAGAATGAAGACTATGTCTACACCAACTCTTTACCTTAAAAAGTTGGATAATAAATACACTTTGGTTCATTGACTGTGTTGTCCTTGTGTTCTACTGTGTACTCTTGCAGCTTTTTTCTGAATCTCAGCATTTTCGTAATTGTAAAGGATAATAAATAAGTTTATTTAGCTTATATATGCAGCACTGCAAAATGTCTTTCAAATTAAGTGAAGTTTATCACTTCTCTCAAAATGCAAATTGCAGTTAGCTAAGAATTTGTGTATACATATTCTGTTTTCTTGGACAACATTTTTACTCAATGCATAAATTTGTAACTCACGTTAGTATAACATGGTATCCAAACCAAATTTTTCCTCTTTAAACAAGATTATTGATCAAGAGAAGTGCCCAAGCTCAGTGGAAATCCAGTATGGAGTACTATTCTGTATAGAGTAGTGTTAGGAGGCAATTAGTCATCCTTAATATTTTTAATAGTGTAAGATTATATTTAATGGTATAAGATTGCTTACTTTTCTTTTGCTAGTTAAGTGCTGACCAGATTTTAATAAAACTGCTTTCTCTCTCGGATTAAGTCCAATTTCAAGAGTAAATGACATAAAGAAGCCTAGGAATCGCTATGAACATGAGTTTGTGAAGACACAAGAAAGGAAGAAGGGATTAAGGATCCACTGAACCTTGGATTCTTCATACCTCAGTCCCTCAAATTAAGACCAAAGGATACACGTGGAAATAATTCTGAGCCAGTAAGCATTACTTGAAATATTCAAGAGTATGCACAACGGTGAAATGAATGAAATGATAACATATATTAAGGTGTAAAGCTGTTATTCCGGTAAAAGAGGGAGAAAACACTATCGAAAATGATAAATCTGGTTATCATAAAACATATTGTACACAAATTAAGTATCGGAATGTCTTCGTAATTTCCCATTCTAACGTAGTTTAACGAGTTGGCGAATTTCTATTTTACTAACTAGTTCAATAATTGTCCACAAAAAAAAAAAAAGAGTTGCATTATATTACATTATCGCTACCTTGGAATTAATGAACTTGTCCCTTTGGCTTTGACTGTTGTATTATATTGCATGTCTTCTCGGAAGTACTAGTACTATATAAAAAATTTAAATTAAATAAGAAAGTTATCATAATCAGTCGCCGACATACTTCTGGAAATTGATATTCATCCAATTTATACAACTATATTCAGCTTGCAAAATCACTGACTTCAGAGACCATCATTGTGGATTATATATACAAAATAGTAGGCCACAGGCCACCCCTATTAAAACTCCAAATTGAAGAGACCAAAGTCAAAATAGTTAAACTACTACATTGAAAATTCTTTATTCCTAGAGAGTAGAGACATAGCTGGGTAAACAGAACATGCCCATGTGGTATACCTCTATAAACTGCCCTTCTTTTTGAACATTGCCAGCCACCTACCGTTTGGTGAATCTGGATTTCCTCAACGTATAATTATCACTTTCTATCCTTATTCTTGGCTTATTAGGTTCCCATACCATATATGCCAATAATATTTAATATGCATTATTCTGTATGTCTATTTTCAAATATATTGACATAATAATATACTAAATTTTTAAAGAAGAAATCGTTTTTAGCATTGATGAAGAGGGACCAAGAAGGCAGAAGTAGCAAACAGAAAAAATTAAGAAGGATGGAGACAGAGATATTGGAGGCGGTGAAACTATGAATTCAATAGTCTTTGTCTGTCCATAATGATGAAGCAGCAGTTAGGTGTTCTTTTCACTTTTCACTTTCAGCACATGAAACTTGTACGTTTACACGCACACACAAAAACCTTTCGTTTAAATTAATCTGCAATTTCGTTTTGGTGAATTCTTATCTATGGTACATCAGTTTTCAGGCAAAGCTTCTTCCTCCAAGGTAGTTTTGTTGGAAGCTGCACCATGATTTATGTTACAATATCAAACCCCATATTGTTATGACTAAGGAATTAGTATCACTACTACCATGTTAAATAACAGCTGTGGCTAGCCAATTGGCTAGCATCTTAACAAATCAACTATTAGTCTATTTCAGAAAGTTTTTCTTCAACTTGCAAATTTTTAACTATGAATACTTTAGTAACATTTGCATTTAATGGGTAATGCAGTCATCATTGTGTCATATATTTCCACTACTAAGATATGCTGGGATTATGACCATCCGTGGGGACACCCATTTGAATCATTGATTGATGGACCAAACATCAGTGCATGAATGAGGATCATTTAGTGAGTATTTGAGAGTCAAGAATAATGGTATAGTATGGTAGAGTTTTCATGTGGCATATGTGGGACACAATTCAACAAATTGGAAACAATTGCCGCCTTATTTGAATGATGAGCGAAAATTAAAACTCAAACGTACTGCTGAGTGTATTGGATCGTTCAAATAATATTACGGTATACAAGAATTGACGGATTAAGGGCAACAACGTCTAATTAAATATCTAATTAGATCGATCAAATTGTGAATCTTGAATAAAAGAAGAAATAAAAAAAGAGACTTGAGAGAATACTTAAAGTTGGAAAAAAAATCAATAGATGAAAATGTAGAAGGTTTTGGAGATATTTGATTTTTAAAAGAACAATACTTATGTTTTTTTATTTAATTTATGCAAAAAATCTTTTTACAGCAAATCAGTTATAATTAAACCTTAATCCGTTGGCGATTTAATTTTTCTAAACTCAATTAATCGCCAATTCCTTGGTCAACTAATCAAGAGACGACGTGAAGAAGGGTTTCAATTTTAAGCTACAGAATCTTCAAGAACTATCACTAGTCGAATTATATGTCACTTATTTAAACTAGCTCTAGATAAGTGAAGATTGTGAGATGAGTTTTAAGCTAATTTTGAAATTAATTTTCTCAAATATAAAATCAGAATCTAAGACAAAATTAGAATATTTTTCAATAGTTCTAACCTTTAGTGATAAAGAACAAAACTTAATCTTAAAAAAATAAAGAAACATGAATTAAAATAAAAAAATACTTATATTATTGAAAAAAGATCCTCTAAAGTGACAATGTTAGGAAAGTAGTAAAGTGATACTTTAATCATTTTGAATTTGTAGCATTTATTATCTGTGAGCTCCACTATCTTAATTTAATGGTGATTAATGAAATACATTTTTCTCTAAAGTGACAATACAACTTTAGAAGATTCGGATCCTATATTATTAGTCCTAAAATCAAATGGAGCTTTTAACTTTCAACAGAGGAGATGTTTAGTGACTCATTATAAAAAAAGAAACTAATCTTAATGATGAGAGAGACGTGCGATCTAATGGATTTGAATTCAAAGATTCTCTTCTAGATTTTTTTCTCTTGTGAATCTTATTCACTTATTTATATCTTAAGTTCTATATAAAATTCAAATTCAAAAACTAACTATAATCTTATCTTTAGAAAAAATAAGATAACTATATACTTAAATTCAAATCAAATCTTAACAATAATTCAAATATAATTTAAAAACAAATTTTAACAACTAAATATTTATTTTTTTAGAATAAGTAAATGATAACTAATCTCTTGAATCTTCAGATGAGATTAAGACTTTTCATCAATTGTATAATTGAATCCTGAAAGTTGAAAAGTATTGAACGTCCGGTTTGGAGTGAAAAAATTTGGGCGTGGGCCTACTTGCACCAAGGGATGCTGGGCTTGTGTGGTTGGATGCCGGGCTTGCGTGCAAATTGGAGGAGGGCCACTGGGCATAGAGAGCTAGCCATTGGACTTGCAAGGTGGGCCATCGGGAGTCCATGCTAAAAGTTGGGTGTCCGATTTTTATGCCTTTTGGATTTGGTTGGGCCTTCTTCAACTGGTTTTTTATTTCTTGTTAAAAGGGTTTTAATTCTTGTTTATTTTAGAATAAAAACTCATGAAAACACAAAAATACTTTCACAACTCTAAATACTGGATTATTTATGAAATTTCACTAAAAAATATAAGAAATTTGATAAAAATATAAGAAAACAAATAAAAAGAAATCCTAAAAATTGCTTAAAATGCCATGTCATCACAATATCAAGTTTAAAATTTTGTTTGTACTCAAGTAAAAAGAAAAGTAGATAGAGTTTATTTTAAGTGAAAAGAATTGAAGAGGGTACAAAATTATTTTATTTTTAAAAATGAAAGTGAGATTTATAATATCCTTGTGATTATATTCGGCTTCTCTTATCTTTAATTAATCTTGCATACTTGAGAATTTTCAAGACCTTAGATCCGAATTGTATTATGAATATTTTTTTGGGCTTATATGACTTGAAGGCAGTTATTTCACATTTAATTTAGGG
>NC_029781.3:74325675-74337667 GCF_000817695.3 Arachis duranensis
GACTTTTGACTCTAAGTAATCTTCACAAGGCAGTTCTTAACGGACTTTCAATCAATAATCTCGGACCAGTTGATCCAAGTTATCGGGTGATAAAGCACCCTACAAATCTAATTATCTAAGTCTTTTCTTGGTACAATCACACTACAAGCACATAACTAGGAATTTGTTGATCTATACATCGATGTCTAGAACCTTTTTGGACTCTAAATATTTTATTTCAAGACAACTCTTGAATATGAGCTTTCAATCGATAATTTTAAGTCAGTTGGCCTAAGTTACCGAATCATAAGGCATCCATCGAATTTACTTGCTCAAGTCTCTCCCTGAAACATAAACATCACAAACACATAATTGAGCTCTAATTATTGGTGTTTAAAGCCTTATAACTTTTAATTTTTTATCTTTCCAGACTTTTTTTTTCACTGCTTCAAAAAATTGATTTAAATTCTTATAATATTTGTTCCATAGCCTTATTTTTAGAGATTTCCCTTTTATTTTCACAAGATTCAAATATCTTAAGTTCATCAAATATAACCGCATCCTTTTGAACGCCACCACTTTTGTTTTGAATTCATTATTCAATTTCTTTTATTAAAATATATACAACTGATCAAAGGAACAACTAAAAAAAAATTTGATACCATAGAAAAGAAAAGAAAAACAAGGAGAAAAATTTTAAAGAAAACATAATGTGATGGAAGTAAAAAAAATTAAATGATGAATTACTAAAATTTTGAAAACGATTGGACGTCCCTTTTTTTGGAAATTAATTTGAAAATAAAATATATAAAGAAAAGAAAAAGTAGAAAGAAATATCTAACTAACTATCAGAAAAATATAATTCAAATTTATCACATTTTTATTTGTTTTCATTGTCTTTTTCTTAAATCGAGACATATTAGTTCCCTAAAATAATATCTTAATAAATACAAAATAAGTTCTCCTAACTACTTTCAATACCAAATATAGAATTTAACTAATTCTCTAAGTTCGGATGTATAAGTGAGGAGAGGGTGAAATATGTTGTAAAGTGAAAAGTGGATAGAGAAAAAGAGATAAACGTGTAATGAAGTGAATGTGGAATACTGGAATGTGTGTATTCTGTAGTGCGTGGATGCATGTTTGCATGTGAAATATGACAACAGAGATAAAGAAGAATAATATTGAGAAAGCTGATATATATGCATGCAGAGTGGTCTTTGAGAAGATAAATAATGATAGTAGATGCAACTATAGGATGCTTAAATAAAAAAGAAAAGAAAAAGACAATTTTTTTGTCTAATTAATTAAAAAAAAACACTTTAATAAAAAGAGAAGGAAAGAATACTCACTAATTGGATTGTCTTCTACAACTTTATTATCTCTTTGTGAACAATTTTTTTTATTGTTGGATTAAGCCTTTTTATTGCACCATAGGTTTAGAATCTTCTTCCAGTAAAATTTTGTGCATGCACATGGTGAGAGTTGTTCTCTTCACCAATTCATCTTTTGGCTCTTTCCTTTCTTTAAATTTTGAGTGTGAATTTTTCTTAAGGACTCTTTTATTAACGGCTTCTTGATTTAATGAATTAATCAAATTACTCTTTGTGCTTTCTTCTATTTTACTGAGATATAGACCCCTATATTGATTTTCTTAAAATCTTCCGTGGGATTTAACATTGTTTTATTTTGGAGGAAATATTTTTGTTTCTCTACCAATTGTTGGACAACATGTTTCACGTACACCTCTAAATTCTTTATTAAAATTTTTTGATTTTTAAAATTTGCTCTTATTTTTTCCATAAAACTTTGAGTTTGTTGCATGAAGAAGACAGTGGTGTGGGAAAGTCTTTTCACGACACTCTTAAGAGATGAGACGGAAGCTTCTTGAACAAACGAGGTGATTTGACACAAATTTTCTATGGCAATCTCAAAAGACGAAGGTTTTGAGGATTGTAGGATTGCATTGGGTTAAAGTTCCTTGTCTTTGATTTTCCAACCAAGATTGGGGTGATTTTACCATTTAGATGAGTAATTTATTGGCTTTGAAAAATATCTTAATGGCTTACACTACGTTTGTTCCACTTGTTTTATGAGTAAAAAAAGTTGTTGAATCATGAGTTTATTGTTTGATAGAATTTTTTCTATAGCATTTAACATTTTCTTAAATACACAAGAAGAAAAGATCAAACGTATCTTGCGGAATAAAAGAAAGAATAAAAAAAGAAGAGAAGAATTTAAACAAAAAAGAAAATAAAATAAAAGAACATAACAGAAAATAAAATAAACAAGATCTAAGTTAGGATTTAACTAGACGTATATTGTCAATCTCAATTAATCCCCGTCAACGACGTCAAAAACTTTATAAGCGAAAATTAAAACTCACGGATATTAGCAAGTGCTCTGGATTGTAATAACACAACGAGTGGATATCATTCCCACGAGGATTAACAGATTAAGGCAAGTAACGTCTAATTAAATATCTAATTAGATCAATCTAACCTTAGATTTTGAATTGTGGATATTTAATAAAAGAAGAAATAGAAGAAGAAACTTGGGAGAATGCTTGAAGTTGGAAGAAAATCAATAGATGAGAGTGTTGAAGACTTCGAAGATGTTTGATTCTTGGAAGAACAATGCTTATACTTTCTTATTTAATTCATGCAAAAAATTTTTTCAAAGCAAATCATTTATAATCAAATCCCAATGTTTTGGTGATTTAGTTTCTCTAAACTTAATTAATCGTCAATCGCTTGGTCAACTAATCGAGAGAAGAGGTGAAGAACGAAATCGATTTTAAGCCATACAATCTTCAATAACTATCCCTAGCCGAATTATATGTTACTTATTTGAACTAGCTCTAGATAAATGAAGATTGTGAGATGAGTTTTAAGCTAATTCTAAAATTAAATTTTTAAATGTAAAATTAAAATTCAAGACAAAATTAGTAAATTTTCCAATAGTTCTAACCTTTAGTGATGAAGAAAAAAACTCAATCTTGAAAAAGTAAAGAAGCATGAATTAAAATAAAGAAAATACCTATATTATTAATCCTAAAACCAAACAGAACTCCTAACCTTTCCTAAAACCAAACAGAACTCCTAACCTTTCAACAGGGGAGGTTTAGTGACTCTTGATAGAAAAAGAAATTAATTTTAATAATGAGAGAGATGTTTGATCCGATGGATTGGGATCCGAAGATCCTTCTCAAGATTCTTCTCTCTTGTGAACCTTGTTCACTTATTTATATACTAAGTTCTATTTAAATTCAAATTTAAAAACTGAAAATAAGATAATTACCTACTTAAATTCAAATCAAATCTTAACAACAATTTAAATCTAATCTAAAAACAAATCCTAGCAACTGAATCTTTATTTTTCTAAAAGGAATTAATACTAACCAATATCTTGAATCTTGAATCTTCCAATGAGATTAAGGCTTCTTATAAATTGTATAATTAAATTTTGGCTTTAAGTGTTGCATCTTGGGAGTTGAGAAGTTGAACGCCAGACTTGGAGTGAGAAAATTTAGGCGTGGGCCTACTTGCACCAAGGATGCCGGGCTTGTGTGCAAATTGGAGGAAGGCTGCTGGGCGTAGAGAGCTGCCGGACTTGCAAGATAAGTCGTTGGGCATCCGATTTTTATGTGTTTTAAGTCCGGATGAACCTTCTTGAACTGGTTTTGTATTTTTTTTGTTTGTTAAAAAGACTTTTAATTTTTTGTTATTTTGATACAAAAACTGTTGAAAACACAAAAATATTAATATAATTCTAAATACTTGATTATTTATAAAATTTTACTTAAAAATATAAAAAAATTAATTAAAATCTAAAAAAACATAGAAAAAAATTTTAAAAATTATTTAAAATGACGGGTCATCAGCTTCTCATCAACTCCATAAAATACTTCGACCAAACCTTGGATGTTTAGACTGATTCTTTAAGGTGCAATGATATATTTTCCTAGCTAGATCAGAAAGTAATCGACTAATAAAGTATAAAACAAATTAAAAGATTAAAATGGCAAATCAAAAACATATTTGAGGACCAATTCAAAAATTTAGTCAATATAATATTTCGACAGGTCCTACTCCCTAATCACTTTATTTTTTCCCATTATTTTCACTTTTTCATATGATTGATTCACGTAAACTTAATACCAAAAATGATTTGAGAACTTCATAATTCCGTAGAACAATTTAAATTTAACTTAAATATTTCTATTTTGATTTATGCAATTAAGCATACTTATTTGTTCTACCTTGCAACACCCGTACTATATCGTATTCCTGTATTCTTATACTTAAATTACAAAACAAGGATCAATTATCCAATTCAAAACATGGCTGCCAAATGCAATACTCATTGCATAACTTACAATATTACACTGTACGGGGAATAATTAGCATAACACGACTTGGCTTGTTCACTTACCACAAGCAAAGCATACTCATTACTCAGGCAAAAAGGTAAAATATGGACACAAATACAATAAATACATGGAGCTTGGCTTGTTGGTTTACCACATTCTATAGGCATCTCATAGTAAGGCACAAGGTGTAAAGAGGAAGGATTTAGGAATCGATTTCGCTAAAATCTGACACCTTCAATAATAAATGGTCTTTCCATTCTAATAGGCTTGCAAAAGGCGTGAGACCACAAAGCAACGGTAGAAACGCGAGCAAAGTAGCATAGAACAGAAATCGGCGAATCCAGTACCGGATAATGGGATTCTCCTTAAATGTTTGTGCTGGCGTAACGGGTCCATAAAGGACTTGGTAGAAAACGGATGTGAAGCCAATACAGAAGAAATGCAGCAAGCACAGCGTCTCCCAATATAAGAGCCACACATAACCATTCCCTCCCAATGTATCTACACACAGCTTGCCACAATATCCGCAACCAACTCCTAACATCAAAAGGATGAAAGTAACTGGCATATTCTGTGATGATGTTGTTGACCTCATGAGGAGCAAATATGCAATTGCAAATATCATCAAGACACCAAATATCATTCGGCTCATAACTTGAACTTGACACCACAAAATATTCAACCTTGAATTGAAATAGGACACTGATTTGGGAGTCCACCAAGAGGAAGAGTCCTAAAATTGGGAGGAAAAAGTGGCATTAGTATTTGCAAATTAAGCCAAGACAGAGCTAGAATAGTATACAGCTTAGATTGCTGTAGGAATGCCATGATTGCATCCTTTATTTTACTCATCTTAAATCTTAAATCTTATAACAAGGAAAATGATGATCAATTTTTAACCCCAAGCAATGACATAAGCACTTGCAATTAGACACATAAACCTTAATCACAAAGTTTGATGATTTTTTTCCTTTTTTGTAAATAAACTTTCAATGATATCCTTCCTATTGGAGTTTCAGTTATTTTTCACTCTGTAAATTTAGTTAAAAAGTATTTCTCAGATTCCATTATCCATAAAATTACTATCTGGTCCTTAAAACAAGAAAAGGATTATCATCATTTCGTGAAAAAAGCATGACAAAGTAGCTTCAACCGCACTGAACCAAAATGTTGAGAAGAAAGATTATGCGTACCTCAGTTGATGGCGAACATGATTCGGTGACCTCAACAATCCTTTCATAGGAGTATACATAAGCACCATACAGCAGTGAAGATGACATAAGAAACAGACCAGCAATAAGACAATCTATGCACTTTTTACTCAGCTCTCCATATTTTGTATCTTCTAACTGGTTCTTAAACTTTTCAACTTTGAAAGACACCTTTGATGCTCCCATGGCTAACTTAGATCTTTCTAGGTTATTCGAATCCATGTTGAGAGACAACTGTGCCTCTTTCAATTTCAATTTTCTCATTGTAAAGCCAAGTTCTATTTCCTTGAGGTCATTAGAACGAGACTGCTCTACAATAGATTTCTCAAAAACACTGACGATAGGATTATCAATTACTGACCCAGAAGAGCTTCGAGAAAAAGATATCAACTGATTTTGTTGCCCATGCAAAATCAGACCACGATCAACTGGATCCATATGACGACTAACTGAATCCACATGAATGTTCTCCTTCATCCCATTGCGATTAACATATTCAGTAGGAGATGCTGCCCCAGAATTTCCATCTTCAATGACAATATCTCTTGAGAAATCCTTTTTGTCAAGACTCAATTTAGGATTTGGAATTTCCTTCTTCATATCATTAACTTTATTCCCTTCATTGTTTGTAGATGATTCATAAATTAATCTAAGTGTACTCAATGTGCTACCAAAAGACTGCTCAAAATTCCTCGTCAGGCCATCCAGCTTGTCTCCGAAAACCTGTGGGACAATATGCAATAGTCACAACAAGTGACCCAAAAAATTCGCTTGAGCAAAATGGACTTTGCTTACTGTTGATATGAACTGCTATTGAAACGTAGAAAAACCGCAATCAAGGATGAATCAGCAATTGTTGCCTGGCTTACATTGGCTAGCGATTCTCTGATAGCTGAGGTGCACATCTACAACGTAATTGAACAATGAAATTGGTTAAGGCAGAAAATGAAGTTATCAGCAATGCCAATAAAGCGTGTAAGGTTTAGCCAATAAAAAACACATGCATCATCACCTACATGATTTCAGTAATATAAATTCCATTACTTAATTTTCCAAAGATATCACAATTGTAACAGATAATTGAATGATTCATCTGTTGGAAATCCTTTATAAATGATATACCGTAGTCTCTGGTCGCATATACCAATTGAATTTTATTTAAGTTTGCATCAAGAAATAGATATAGAGAGAGGAAATTACCGACGAAAGATGAGTGGGCGACATGCTTTCAGCTGCTGCATCTCTTCTATACAGAACCTAAACCAAAAAGAAAAGAAAAGAGAAAAAGAAAAGAAGCACAAGATTAATCAATAATTGACGAAGTTAAAGCACTATGAAAGAAAACAAGCACATTTATAAGAGTTGGTATTAAACAATAATTGCCGAAGACAAATAATTATATGAGAAAAAAAAAAGCAGTACCTCAGAGAATTAAAAACTTGATCTTTTTAGTTTGTAACAATTGAACAGAAATACAAGTCTTCATTTTTATCAGCAAAGAGAAACAAGGTACTTGAAAATGATTCAAAACAGAAATAAGGTTGAAGGGAATTTCATTATTCACCTGAGCCATAACGGCGGCAAACGACATTCCAAGAGGAAGGCCAATTTCGTCCACATTACCCCTTTTCCGGCGAGCAACGGCGACTCTAGAGTTCCGTCGTTTGAACGCCACCCCCTTGCGTTTCGTTTTCCGCACGGAACTCGTCGACGACGTCGCTTCGGAATCACCAAGGCTGGCCCTTCTCTTCATTAGGGTTCCGTTCTCGCATCTGTTAATCGGTTCTGCTACTTCCGAGGCGCAATTCACGATCTCAGGCATAGGACTCGAGCAATCGGTGTCCTTCTGATTCTCGCTATTGTGTTCTGCGCTGGGAATTTCAATTGTGGAGCGGTGGCGGGGAGAAGCAAGAGCGTCCATCAAAACGCCGCAGGAATAACAGCTAAAATTTCAAAAGCTCCAACGTTATTAACTTACTGCATATAAATAGAATTTAATTTTGACACTACATTCAATTACATAATGTGTAATTGTTAATTTGTTATATTAAAAATATTATCTATACATAAAAATTAAATTCATATATATAAAAAAAGATAGAGTATTTGTCTATTTTGGTCTTCAAAGAATTTTAAATAAAACATTTTAGTCCCAAACTAAAATTAATTACTCGATTGGTCCCTAACAATTAATTCCGTCAGTCACTTAGGTCCTTGGCTCCATCCACTTTAACAGAAGACAAAATGGTCCCTGAAAACTCTAATATGGGACAAAATGATCCCTAACAACTCTAACAAGGGACAAAATGATCCCTGACCCCTTTATTCAAAAACGACAATGTTCTTCCCCAATTTTTATCATATCTCGCATACCCTAACATTCATACTCTCATTCTTCACATTCACAGTCTTCTTTTCCATCTTTTCCTTCTTCCTCTTTAACTCCAAGATTAAGCCATGGTGTAATTGTCACACGTGTCGTACCTATCTCAACATGTCATGGACCACACACTTCCTAAATCTTTGTGACGGGTACATCTACTTCCTCTGTACTTCACCCACCAAAAGCATACACTTCCACGTCTTTGATAACATCACCTCCAACCCCCGACAACGTCTACGACATCCTCAAGATCAAGTTCCACAACTACTCCAAGGGCACACCTTTCTCCACTCTCCGGCAAGCAATATAGATTGTTAGACATTAGAACATTATGAGAAGATTATCCTTCGACATCATATGCAAATTTTCATTTGAAATAGACACCGAGTACTTCATTCCTTTTTTCCTGGAGTCCAAGTTGGCAGACAGTTTCGACCTCGCATCCAAGCTATTACAACGAGCAATGTTGCCGTTGCCGCTCATATGGAAACTGAAGCGATTACTAAACATTGGTTCGAAGAAGAAGCTAAAAGAAGCGATTGGAGTGGTGGACAATGTGATCATGGAGATGTTAGGGCAGAAGAGGAGGGAGGTGGCAACGACGACGATGAGTCTTAACAAATCAGACTTGTTGTCTGGATTTATGGGATTTATCGAAGACCACAACTAGTTGAGAGACATAGGCATTGGTTTCTGAGTATGAATTGGTTGAGAACAAGTTGAGGTTTTTTTTTCTTGTGAACATTAAATTTATAGAGTGTGCATTGTGTAGTTTGAAGTTACAGTGTTAGACTGTTAGTGTTATGCGAGATATGATGAAAATTGAGAGAGAACAGTGTCGTTTCTGAATAGAGGAGATCAGGGACCATTTTGTCCCTTGTTAAAGTTGTTAGAGATTATTTTGTCCTCCGTTAGAATTAATAGAGTAAAGGACCTAAGTGACTAACGGAGTTAATTGTTAGAGACCAATCGAGTAATTAATTTTAGTTGAAAACTAAAGTGTCCAATTTAAAAATTTTTGAGAACCAAAATGGGTATATACTCGAAAAGATAATTAATTGGATGGTGTAATTGGTGAATGTTTTAATACAACTACCCTCTCCTACTCAATCAATTTTTTTTAAATCCACCAACCACACCATCCAAATAATCAACATCACAACATCATCCATGGTACCTTTCTCATATTAATGTCAAAGACCGTATTAAATCGAGCAAAGAAATTACAATGAGGTTATTTTTTCTGCAGCAACATAAAACTCAAAAACATTACATATTTAAATCATATGTAAAATCACAATAGAATAGAATTAATTATTTTATATATTAGACTCCAAAGAATAACTTTATGAGATTCTCTTTTGTGTTTGATTTGGCAATAATTACATATAACTCACAAAAACACTTCAGAAATTGTCCCTTACTTAATCCCTTGTTATTGGTGATATTGACTTTCCTCTACAGCAGTTAGAGCAGTTAGAACTGACTAATCTTTATCTACTATTGGCCATTGAAACAAAGTAACTTTAGGGGATGAATTAGGATTTCTCATTTTCCTTTGCAACATGCTTAAAGAGAGGAATGGGATTGAGTTTTAAATGACATTGTTTTGTTAATAAGTCTAATGACTGAATTGTCCACCTTACACACGTGGATACTTAATGGCCACGTATGTAAGTTAACTTTTTACGTCAGTAGTCAAGATTATTGACTAATAGCAAAAATTGATGAGAGACTATATTGTCATACAGAGGTAAATTTCGGAGATTATTTTATGTGCTTTAAAATTTTTGGAACTGAAATGTCCGGTTTTAAAAATCTCAGGGATTGATTTGAATAATTGCTCTTTCTTTTTCATATGGGTTGGATAGGTCTGGATCCTAAAATTGCGTTTAGAAAGGAGACTAAAACTGAGAGATAGAGACTAGGAGATAGAGACTTCATTAAATTTCTGTATTATATTTAATTTGTAGTGTATAAGACTGAGTTGTGTCTTTTTATTTTGTTTGGTGTAAGCTAAATATCGAGACTGAAACAAGAATAATTAATAAAATACCCCTATTATTAAATAAAATAGTGTAAAGTACCAAAATTAACCATAAAAAATTTTGATGCCGATAAATCTTACCATAAAAAAAATTAAAACTAACTTAAGATAAACTTTGATAGATAAACCTATTCAAACTTTAAAAAATTATCAAAATTTTTAAATTATTCCTCTAAACTAACCTAATCACCCTATTTTCATTCTCTCATTCTATTAACTATCACCCCCAAACTCCCAACTCCCTTTCCAAATCCTCTACCCCCAATTTTTCTATTCTTATTTCAATTTTTTCAAATCCTTCCAACCTTTTGGTATTATTTTTTATTTTCCTAAAATCCTTCCATTCCATTCCTCTCTAACAACCTCACTTTCACACCAATTCCTAAATTCATCATTAGTGTCAAAACAATGCCATTCATCCCCATAAATTCTCTTGTGTCAAAACAATGCTATTCATCCCCAAAAATCTTCTCAGGATGAACTTCAAAAAAATCATAGAGCTTTTAACAAACACCTTGTTGTATTTATTGAGGGTGTTCTTGAAAGTGACGAAACCAATGATGTACTGCTCCTTGGTGACAGTCATGTTTCATGTGCAACTGAACTATGTGTTACTAGTAATGGTGGGGCTCAGGGTGTTTGTAGTGGCGAATAAATCGGTGGTGACGAACGTAAACATGGTGATGCTGATGGCAATGTATGTATATTTGAAACTCAGATCCAATATCATTATCATTCTACTACGTCTACTCAGGCATGTGTATTTAAAACTCAGATCCAATATCATTATTAGGTTACTACATCCTGAAGCAAGTAGAATAACATCACTGCATCTACCTAGATAATTATACTTCACTATATCCCACAACAAATGAAATCATACCACTGCATCTATCTAGACAAGTATACTTCATTCTTAAGTTCAATAATTTTTAAAAGACCCAAAAAATCTTTCTTCACCGATCTAATTAAATACTGTAAATTCACCAAAACTTCTAAAAATGGGATTCTTTAATCAAACTTAAGACATAGTTCTTTTCATATGAAATTGAGTTCAAAACTGTTTCGAGGGTTACTTGAAACTATAGGTCGATCTCGGACAAGATCTGCGGTGGTGGTTGGTGCTGTCTTGTCCGACTTGTTGGATCTGGTGGAGCTGCTGATCCTTGATTATCGGAGGGTGGTGGCACCTGCAAGAGACTCCGATGCTTAAGTTAGCATGTGCTTTAGGCAGGTTTTTTGTAGAATCAGAGTATGAGTTATACCTGGGTGCTCCAGTGTATTTATAGTAGTATGGAGTGACCTTTCTGGAGATAAGATAGTTATCTTATCTTATCTTTGAGTGAAGTCATCTTATCTTTTTAGGGGAACCGCCTTTATCTTCCTAGGCTTTGGCTGCCTTTAGATTGGACTGAATTCCTCTGTTTGGGCCTGCTTGGGCCTCTTATGGTGATTTGGCCGAGCTCTTTGTGAAGAGGTCGGTCATGGGTCAACCTTCCAAGAGGTCGGCCAACCCGGTCCTTTATAGCTCAAACCAATGTATGAACAGTGCCCCTGCTTGAGTTCGGACCTTTCCGTGAGATCGTGCTTTCAGAGCTTCGATCTCTTTGGGGAAGTCGTGCTCAAGCATCCTGACTTTGGTCGATCTTGAGTAGTTTCTCCTTGTGCGAGTCTGATATTGCCATTTTTAGTTTGTTGAGAGGACTTTTCAACCTTCTTCCGACTTGTTTGTCTTCACTGCTCGGGCTTTTTAGTCATAATCCAACAACTTTTTAGGTAGTGTTCCGATGGGGAACCTTTTTACAGTTTGTTTGGATGACTTTTTAACGCCATTTTGATTTGTGCTTTTGCCTTTTGATGAGCGGATAATTTATACGCTTTTTGGCATTGTTTTTAGTATATTTTAATTAGTTTTTATTATATTTTTATTAGTTTTTAGTTAAAATTCACTTTTCTGGACTTTACTATGAGTTTGTGTGTTTTTCTGTGATTTCAGGTAT
>NC_029781.3:74338342-74340736 GCF_000817695.3 Arachis duranensis
GCGTTGAACATTTCCACTGAGAGGATGGGAGGTAGCCATTGACAACGGTAAAACCCTTGCATACAGCTTGCCATGGAAGGAACCTTGCGTGCTTGAAGAAGAAGACAGTAGGAAAGCAGAGATTTAGAAGATGGAGCATCTCCAGAACCTCAACCTGTTCCCCATTACTGCAAAACAAGTACTTATTTCATGTTCTTTTACTTTTCACAATCAACACTGATAATTATTGATATCCTGACTAAGATTTACAAGATAACCATAGCTTGCTTCAAGCCGACAATCTCCGTGGGATCGACCCTTACTCACGTAAGGTATTACTTGGACGATCCAGTGCACTTGCTGGTTAGTTGTGCGGGGTTGCAAAAGTTTGATTGCAATTTCGTGCACCAAGTTTTTGGCGCCGTTGCCGGGGATTGTTCGAGTTTGGACAACTGACGGCTTATCTTGTTACTTAGATTAGGACTGTTTTATTTTTGTTGGTTTAGAGTCTTTTAGTTGAGTCTAGTTTCATATTTTAAGTTTGGTGTCAATTGCATGCTTTTGTTTTCTTTTAATTTTTCGAATTTGCATGTCCTTAGTCCCCTTTTGATCTTTGAAAATTCTAAGTTTGGTGTCTTCTTTTTGTTCTCTTTTGAGTTTTCAAAAATTTGTGTCTGTTTTTCTAAAAATTTTAAGTTTGGTGTCATTTTGTTATTTTTCTCTTTCCTCATTTCAAAAAAAAAAAATTCAAATCAAATCTTTTTCAAAATAATTTTCAATCATATCTTTTTAATTGCTAATTTCAAAATCTTTTTAATTAACTAATTGATTCAGTTTTCAATTTACTTTGATCTTATTTTCTTTTAAATTTTCGAAATTTTATTTTATTTTCCATTTATTTTAATTTATTTTTTTTCGGTCACTTTCAAAACAAAAATATATTTTTAATCTGCTTGCAATCCATATCACTTCCCTTTCTCCATCATGGACCTAAGTGGAATTGAGCAGTCCAGAAGGACTCTGGGGTCATATGCTAACCCCATTACAGCTGCATATGGGAGTAGCATCTGTACACCTCCCATCAAAGCAAGCAGCTTTGAGCTAAATCCTCAACTCATTATCATAGTGCAGCAAAATTGCCAGTATTCCGGTCTTCCACAGGAAGAGGCTACTGAGTTTCTGGCACAGTTCTTACAAATTGCTGACACAGTACGTGATAAGGAGGTGGATCAGGATGTCTACAGACTATTACTGTTTCCATTTGCTGTAAAAGATCAAGCTAAGAGGTGGTTGAATAACCAACCTACAACAAGCATAAAGACATGGAAACAGTTATCAGACAAATTCCTGAATCACTTTTACCCTCCAAAGAGGATGACACAGCTAAGGCTGGACATCCAAGGCTTTAAACAAGAGGATAATGAATCCCTTTATAATGCCTGGGAGAGGTATAGAGGTATGCTAAGAAAATGCCCCTCTGAAATATTTTCAGAGTGGGTGCAGTTAGACATCTTCTACTATGGGCTTACAGAGAAAGCTCAGATGTCTTTTTAGACCACTCAGCTGGTGGATCTATACACATGAGGAAGACAATTGAAGAGGCTCAAGAGCTTATAGACACTGTTGCTAGAAATCAACATTTATACTCTAGCAATGAGTTCTCTACAAAAGAGGAAGTCATGGCAGTAGCCACTGATCCTAATCCTCAAGAACAGATGATTGAGCTTAATCAACAATTGCAACTGATGACAAAACAGTTAGCAGAATTTAAAGAGATGCTCCAAGAAACTAAAATTGCTAATAAGAACATAGAACTGCAATTGAATCAGGCAAAACAGCAGATATCTAAACAGATAACAGAAGAATGTCAAGCAGTTCAACTGAGGAGTGGGAAGACATTGAATAAAACTGCTCAAAGTAGCAAAAAGCCAAATGAGGAACAATTGACAGAGAATAACCAAACCACAGTAAGCCAAACAAGGAACAATTGACAGAGGATAACCAAACCACTGTTCAGAATCCCTCTGAGGACAGTAAGAGCCCAGAGAGGAGCACTTTTGGCGTTCAAACGCCAGAAAAGGGAGGAGAGCTGGCGTTAAACGCCCATTTCCTGCCCAATTCTGGCGTTCAAACGCCAGAGAAGGGAGAGAAGTTGGCGTTAAACGCCCAATCTTCACCCAATCCTGGCGTTCAGACGCCAAGGGAGGATCAGACACCTAAGAGTGCTGACAGTAATCCCTCTAAAAAGGCTTCTTCAACCACTTCTGTAAGGAATAAACCTGCAGCAACTAAGGTTGAAGAATATAAAGCCAAGATGCCTTATCCTCAGAAACTCCACCAAGCGGAACAGGATAAGCAATTTGCCCGCTTTGCAGACTATTGATGAGTTCTTGAAATAAAGATTCCGTTTGCAGA
>NC_029781.3:74340943-74341116 GCF_000817695.3 Arachis duranensis
CTGACTTAGGCTGAAAAAGGACTGTTGATGCTGTTGGATCCTGACCTCCCTGCACTCGAAATGGATTTTCTGGAGCTACAGAAGTCCAATTGGCGCGCTCTCAACGGCGTTGGAAAGTAGACATCCAGGGCTTTCCAGCAATATATAATAGTTCATACTTTGCGCAAGGATAA
>NC_029781.3:74345701-74345957 GCF_000817695.3 Arachis duranensis
GAAGCTTTCTGGGGCATGCAGGATTCTATAGGAGGTTTATAAAGGATTTTTCAAAAATCGCCAAACCTCTGAGCAACCTGCAAGCTGCTGACACGCCATTTATCTTTGATAAAGAGTGTCTGCAGGCATTTGAGACTCTGAAAGCTAAATTGGTTACTGCACCAATCATCTCTGCACCAGACTGGACATTACCATTTGAATTGAATTGTGATGCCAGTGACCATGCCATTGGTGCAGTGTTGGGACAAAGGCATGA
>NC_029781.3:74346115-74346359 GCF_000817695.3 Arachis duranensis
AGGATCAAAAGTGATTGTGTACACTGATCATGCTGCTCTTAAATATCTACTCACAAAGCAGGATTCAAAACCCAGGCTCATCAGATGGGTGTTGCTTCTGCAAGAGTTTGATATAGAAATAAGAGACAGAAAAGGGACAGAGAATCAAGTGGCAGATCACCTGTCCCGAATAGAACCAGTGGAAGGGGCATCCCCCCTCTCACTGAGATCTCTGAAACCTTTCCGGATGAGCAACTGTTTGCTA
>NC_029781.3:74347514-74348795 GCF_000817695.3 Arachis duranensis
ATTTTCTTTTCTTTACAGGTTTGAGTCCAAGTATCTTCAAGGGTGAAATAGCAATTGGTTGAAGTCACAGAGTTACAGGGAAATTTGGAAGCTCACTGGCGTGAAAAAAGCCAGTAAGAAATACTTTGGGCGTTAAACGCCCAAAAGAAGCACCCACTGGGCGTTCAACGCCAGTAAGGGTAGCCTTCTGGGCGTTAAACGCCAGAAACGAGCATCTTCTGGGCGTTAAACGCCAGAAAGATGCACGTTCTGGGCGTTTAACGCCAGTCTGCTAGCATTCTGGGCGTTCAGAAAAACGCCCAGTAACAAAGGACTTCCTGGCGTTCAACGCCAGAAAGAAGCACCAGCTGGGCGTTGAACGCCCAGGAGAAGCAACATGTGGGCGTTAAACGCCCAAAACATGCACCATGTGGGTGTTTAACGCCAGGATGGTGGGAGAAGGTACAAATTCGTTTTTCTTTGTATTTTTTTTTCTTTTCTTTCTTTTCAAAATTTTTATGTTTCAATTCATGATTTCTTGCATAAACATATTTTAAATTATCACTTTCAATTCCAAAAGTTTTTATCCTAATTTCTAAAATCCCTTTTTCAAAANAAAAACCCTGATTTCTAAAAATCCACGTTTCAAAAATATTAAATATATCTTAATCCATAAAGCCAAATGGCTTTCCAATCCAATCCATCATCTTCTCAAATTTGTTTTCAACACATCAATTATTTTTTTTAAAATCTTTTTCAAAATTAAAATTCAAATTTATCTTTTAAATTATGATTTATATCTTTCTCTTTTTTAAAAACTATATCTTTTTCTTATCATATCTATCTTTTATAAATCATATCTTCTATCTTATCTCCTTCTTATTTTCGAAAAATTCCCACCCCCTCCCTATATATTGTATTCGGCGCCCTCCTCATCATCACCCTCCAACACTTGCTCTCCTTCTATCCCTCTTCTTTCTTCTCTTTTGCTTGAGGACAAGCAAAGCTCTAAGTTTGGTGTGTTTTATCCGTGATCACAAAAACATACCCACTCAAGATCATGGCTCCTAAAGGGAAACAACCCAACTCAAGAGGCAAGAAGGAAAGTACTCCAAAGCCACTTTGGAATCAAGGGAAGTTCTTAACTAAAGAACATTCAGACCATTACTACAAGATAATGAGTCACAGATCAGTGACCCCGGAAGTCAGATTTGATCTGAAAGAAGATGAATATCCGGAGATCCAAGAGCAAATTCGAAACAGGAATTGGGAAATTCTGGCCAATCCTGAAACGAAAGTGGG
>NC_029781.3:74349403-74350818 GCF_000817695.3 Arachis duranensis
TATAAAATAGCAAACAGGAATTCTAAGGACGCCAAATTGGCTTATCCAAGCCTAATTTCTATGCTTTGCAAAGATGCTGGAGTAAAGATGGGAATAACTGAATATATCCTAATTGAAAAGCCCATTACTGGAATATCAATGGTCAGACAACAGCAACAAGATGATGCAACCAAGAGGAGAGCACAAGAAGCCCTCCCAGAACTGCCCCAATTCGAATATTGGGAACAGCTTGAGGCTTCTATTTCCAGATTGCAAGAAGCTATGGATCAAATAAAGGAAGAACAGAATAATCAAGGTAGCATGATTTGCAAACTGCTCAAGGAACAGAAGGAGCAAGGGCGTGATCTAAGGGAGCTGAAGCGCCAAAAATTAATCCTTGAACAACACCCCACAGATTAGAGGAACATCTACTCCTCAAAAACAACAGGTTGCTAAGTTCCAATTTTTCTGAGTTCCAATTTTTGCTTTAGCTTAGTGATAGTATTATTATAGAAATTCACCTTAGGAGATATTTAGTAGTAATTAGTATGTCTATTTTGATTTTATTTCCAATTAAGCTATAATTTATTTTTCTCATCATCATCAGGCATGAATAAAGTAGTAGATTTTTTTTAGAATAAAGAAGTAATCTATATTTTTTCGAGTTCTTAATAATAAAATTTATAATTAATTATATGTGGTGGCAATACTTTTTGTTATCTGAATGAATGCTTGAACAATGCATAAATTGTACTTTGAATCTGATGAATATTGGCTCCTGAAGGAATGAGGAACACGAAAAATATTATTGATGATCTGAAAAATCATGAAATTGATTCTTGAAGCAAGAAAAAGCAGTAAAAAAAAAGAGAGAAGGAGCAATAGAAAAAGCCATGAGCCCTAGGCAAGGGTAAAAAGGATCCAAGGCTTTGAGCATCAATGGATAGGAGGGCCCAAGGAAATAAAATCCAGGCCTAAGCAGCTAAACCAAGCTGTCCCTAACCATGTGCTTGTGTCATGAAGGTCCAAGTGAAAAGCTTGAGACTGAGTGGTTAAAGTCGTGATCCAAAGCAAAAGAGTGTGCTTAAGAGCTCTGGACACCACTGACTGGGGACTCTAGCAAAGCTAAGTCACAATCCTAAGGGGTTCACCTAGTTAAAGTGTCTGTGGCATTTATCTATCCGGTGGTAATACTGGAAAACAAAGTGCTTAGGATCACGGTCAATACTCTAAAAGCTGTGTTCAAGAATAAAAAAAACTTAACTAGGAGAATCAATGATATCATCTGGATTCTGATTTCCAAAAGATGCCAATCATTCTAAGCTTCAATGGATAATGAGATGCCAAAACTATTCAGAAGCAAAAAGCTACAAGTCCCGCTCATCTAAATTAGAATTAATATTCATTGATATTCTGGAATTTATAGTATATTCTCT
>NC_029781.3:74353472-74355048 GCF_000817695.3 Arachis duranensis
TGGGAAAAATGTCACTTTATGGTGACTGAAGGAGTTGTCCTTGGGCATAAAATTTCAAACAAAGGAATAGAGGTGGATCAAGCTAAATTTGAAGTAATTGAAAAATTACCACCACCTACCAATGTTAAGGCAATCAGAAGCTTTCTGGGGCATGCAGGATTCTACATAAGGTTTATGAAGGATTTTTCAAAAATTGCCAAACCTCTGAGTAATCTGCTAGCTGCTGACACACCATTTATCTTTGATAAGGAGTGTCTGCAGGCGTTTGAGACCCTGAAAGCTAAGCTGGTCACAGCACCAGTCATCTCTGCACCAGACTGGACATTACCATTTGAACTAATGTGTGATGCCAGTGACCATGCTATTGGTGCAGTATTGGGACAAAGGCATGGTAAGCTTCTGCACGTCATTCATTATGGCAGCCGTATTCTAAATGATGCACAGAAGAACTACACAATCACAGAAAAAGAGTTACTTGCAGTGGTTTATGCCATTGACAAGTTCAGATCTTATTTAGTAGGATCAAAAGTTATTGTGTACACTGACCATGCTGCTCTTAAATATCTACTCACAAAGCAGGATTCAAAACCCAGGCTCATAAGATGGGTGTTGCTTCTGCAAGAGTTTGATATAGAAATAAGAGACAGAAAAGGGACAGAAAATCAAGTAGCTGATCACCTGTCCTGGATGGGACAGAAAATCAAGTAGCTGATCACCTGTCCCGGATAGAACCAGTAGCAGGAGCATCCCTTCCTCCCACTGAGATCTCTGAAACCTTTTCAGATGAGCAATTATTTGCTATTCAGGAAGCTCCGTGGCTTACAGACAGTGCAAACTATAAGACTCAAGGTTCCCCTTCTGTAACCATGGAAAGGAAGCATGAAGAGCTTCTCTCAAAACAGAGTCAAACAGAGCCCCCACAGTCAAACTCTAAGTTTGGTGTTGGGAAGTTTCAACATGGCTCTGAGTATCTGTGAGGCCCCATGAGAGCCCACTGTCAAGCTACTGACATTAAAGAAGCGCTTGTTGGGAGGCAACCCAATGTTATATTTATTATTTTTCCTTTGTTATTTTATGTTTTCTGTAGGTTGATGATCATGAGAAGTCACAAAATCAATTGAAAAAGCAAAATCAGAAAGAAAAACAGAAAGAGAAACAGCACACCCTGGAGGAGAACTTGCTGGCGTTTAAACGCCAGTAAGGCTAGCAGATGGGCGTTTAACGCCCAGTCTGGCACCATTCTGGGCGTTTAACGCCAGAAAGGGGCACCAGACTGGCGTTAAACGCCAGGAATGGGCACCAAGTTGGCGTTAAACGCCAGAATTGGGCACCAGCCCGGCGTTTAACGCCAGAATTGGCACAGGGAGCAATTTTGCTCGCCACTTGGTGTAGGAATGACTTTTCCTTGACACCTCAGGATCTGTGGACCCCACAGGATCCCCACCTACCCCACCACTCTCTTTCTTCTTTCTTCTTTTGCTCGAGGATGAGCAAACCTTCTAAGTTTGGTGTGGTAAAAGCGTTGCTTTTTGGTTTTCCATAACCATTTATGGCACCTAAGGCCGGAGAAACCTCT
>NC_029781.3:74356132-74356292 GCF_000817695.3 Arachis duranensis
TGATTTCAGGTATTTTCTGACTGAAATTGAGGGTCCTGAGCAAAAATCTGATTCAGAGGCTGAAAAGGACTGCAGATGCTGCTGGATTCTGACCTCCCTGCACTCGAAGTAGATTTTCTGGAGCTACAGAAGCCCAATTGGCGCGCTCTCAACGGCGTTT
>NC_029781.3:74356649-74356974 GCF_000817695.3 Arachis duranensis
ATTGTATCTGTACCTCATGACACTTTACACGTTTCTTTGTGTACTTCCTATGGCATGAGTCTCTAAACCCCATGGTTGGGGTTGAGGAGCTCTGCTGTGTCTTGATGGATTAATGCAATTACTACTGTTTCTTATTCAATCATGCTTGCTTCTGTTCTAAGATATCACTTGTTCTTAACCCGGATGAATGTGATGATCCGTGACACTCATCATATTCTCAACTATGAACGCGTGCCTGACAACCACCTCCGTTCTACTTTAGATTGAGTAGATATCTCTTGGATTCCTTAATCAGAATCTTTGTGGTATAAGCTAGAATTGATGA
>NC_029781.3:74357046-74364431 GCF_000817695.3 Arachis duranensis
CGTTGAACATTTCCACTGAGAGGATGGGAGGTAGCCACTGACAACGGTGAAACCCTTGCATACAGCTTGCCATGGAAGGAACCTTGCGTGCTTGAAGAAGAAGACAGTAGGAAAGCAGAGATTTAGAAGATGGAGCATCTCCAGAACCTCAACCTGTTCCCCATTACTGCAAAACAAGTACTTATTTCATGTTCTTTTACTTTTCACAATCAACCCTGATAATTATTGATATCCTGACTAAGATTTACAAGATATCCATAGCTTGCTTCAAGCCGACAATCTCCGTGGGATCGACCCTTACTCACGTAAGGTATTACTTGGACGACCCAGTGCACTTGCTGGTTAGTTGTGCGGGGTTGCAAAAGTGTGATTGCAATTTCGTGCACCACCTTTTAAGTAGTGTATTTTTTTTTCAAGACTTTGTGCCTTTCAGCAAAGCATTCCTGGCCTTCCTCTGGCTATTGCGAGATATCTTTGTCCCTTTTGTGGATCTTTGTAGAGTGTTGGTACTTTGTTGTCCGACCTCTTTTTGATCACTTCTTGTTTTGTCTATCTTCTTGTTTGGGCGAGATGATCCTTGCAGCTATCTTGTCCGAAAACTTTTTAGTGTTCTCGTAGAACCTTTTTAGTTAATTTGAACAATTTCGATAGCCTTGTCATGGGGTTGTGGCTTTTTGGGCAAAGTTGTTTCCCTTTTAGCGTACACTTTTCATTGGTCCGACTTCTCTTGTCGATCATTCTTTAAATTATTTTTAGTAATCCATTTTTACTTAGACCTCGTCAAGCCTCTTTTTATGGATTACTTTCTATAACTTTGATTGCTTTGATTGGTTTGGCCCGACTTCTTCTTGTCGGTCCTTCTTAAGTTATTTTTAGTAATTCATTTTTACTCAGACCTCGTTAGACCTCTTTCTATGGATTACTTTTTATAACTTTTGGCCCTTTGACTGGTTTGGTCCGACTTCTTCTTGTCGGTCCTTCTTAAGTTATTTTTAGTAGTCCATTTTTAATCAGACCTCGTCAGGTGTCTTTCTATGGATTACTTTTTATAACTTTGTCACTTTCTTCTTTGTCAACCTTGTTGTCATCGAGCGATGAGTTTAGTTCTCATCTTGCCGACTTTGTTGTGATCGGGCGATGAGTTTAGTTCTCATTTTGCCGACCTTGTCGTGATCGGGCGATGAGTTTGGTTCTCATCTTGCCGACCTTGTTGTGATCGGGCGATGAGTTTGGTTCTCATATTGCCGACCTTATTGTGATCGGGCGATGAATTTGGTTTTCATCTTGCCGACCTGTAGCTTTGTAACCGGACAATGAATTTTTGCGCTCAGATTAATGCGCCTTGATAGGAGACTTTTTAGGGAATCTGCAAACTTTTAAACAATAAAATGAAGATATGAATAAGAGTGTGTACATGTTATTGCTTACCCTTCTAGGTCAGACAATCTTTTAGATCTCGGTCTGGTGCCCTTATTAGATTGCAGGCATGCCATGACCTTGGTAGCTCTCGCCCCTCGAGGTCAGACACTTTGTGGTGACCTTTCCCCAGAACTTCTGAACAACTTGATATGGTCCTTTCCAGTTGGCTGCTAGCTTCCCTTCTCCTGACCGACCTTAGGTCCATTCGACGCTTTAGTGCTTCTTCTCTAATCCGAGCTCTTTCTCGGACTTCTGGAAGTAGGTTGAGCTCTTCCCTTTGAGTTTGTGAGTTGGTATCTTTGTTGTAGAGGATCACTCTAGGGGATCCCTCTTCTACCTCCACAGGGATCATTGCTCCATTCCGTAAGCAACTTGAAATGGTGATTCTCCAGTGATTGGGTGTGGTGTTGTTCGATATGCCCGTAGGACTTGTGGGAGCTCTTCTGATGGTGCTATAGGGAAGTTAGCATGCTTCTGGCATGGTGGGCATGTCTTTGATGAGGCTTCTATTATTGCCCCCTGATTTGGTGCTGGCTAGTTTTGAAAGTGCATCAGCTCGGGCATTTTGTTCCCGAGATAAATGTCGGACCTCATATCCCCCGAATTCTCTGAGCTGTTGGTGCTGACTAGTTTTGAAAGTGCATTAGCTTGGGCATTCTATTCCCGAGGTATATGTCGGATCTCATATCCCCTGAATTGTCTGAGCTGTTCTTTGGTTTTGTCCAGGGTCCCCCGAATTATCCGAGCTGTTCTCTGGTTTTGTCCAGGGTCCCCCGAATTATCCGAGCTGTTCTATGGTTTTGTCCAGGTACTTTTTCATGGTTGGATCCTTAGCTTGGTAGCTCCTTTCTATTTGTAAGGTGACTACTTGTGAATTACTGAACACGGTAAGCTTTTGAACTCCTACCTCCTTAGCCAGCCTTAAACCAGCCAGTAGTGCCTCGTATTCAGCTTGGTTATTTAGCTCGATTTGGGTTCCCTAATCGCTTTCTATAATTACACCTGTGCCACTCCCGGTTTTGTTTGGAGAGTCGTCCACGTAGAGATTCTATTTTGTGGGAGTTTTCGGGGTGTCCGTGTACTCTGCAATAAAGTCGGCCAGATACTGTGATTTGATGGTTGTCCAAGCTTCATATTGAAGATCAAATTTGGATAACTCAATTGCCTTTTGCAGGATTCTTCCAGCTAAGTCTGCTTTCTGTAGGATGCCTTTTATGGGCTAGTTGGTCCGAACTTTGATAGTGTGAGCTTGAAAGTATGGGTGGAGTCGTTGAGAAGTGAGTATGAGGGTGTAAGCAAACTTTTCTATCTTTTGATAGCTTAGTTCGGCCCCTTGTAGAGCCTTGCTGAAGAAGTAGACGGGTTATTACCCACTTTCGTCTTCTCTAACTAGTGCTGAGGCTATTTCCCGACTTTCCACTGCGAGGTATAATATGAGTTCTTCACTTTCCCGTGGTCGGGTAAGATTGAGTGGTTGCCCTAAGAATTTTTTGAAATCTCAGAAGGCTTTATTCACACTCCATTGTCCATTCAAACCTATCTCCCTTCCTTAATATACCTCTTTGAGGTGTCTTTTGCGAGATGATTTTAGAGATCCCTCCTCCTGCGAATCCTCCATTTATCATATAAACATGTCTCTCAGGGGTGTGAGGTGGATGTTCAACTCGTCCGACTGCTTTGGTGAGAGGTGGACGTTCAATTCGTCCGATCTCTTTGGTGTGAGGTGGACGTTCAACTCGTCCGACCTCTTCGGTGTGAGGTGGATGTTTCAACTTTTCCGACCTCTTCAGTGTAAGGTGGATGTTCAACTCGTTCGATCTAATCGCCCTTCTCTTGCCAATTTCTTTATGAAATTCTTTTAGGTTGAAACACTTGTTAGTAGGATGTCCGTAGATTCGGTGGTACTCGCAGTATTCTGTCCGACTTCCCCCTCTTTTGTTTTTGGTTGGGCGAGGTGGTGGGATCTTCTCAGTGTTGCATATTTCTCGGTAAACATCCACAAGAGACACCCAAAGAGGGGGTGTAATTGTGGAATTTTCTAGGCTTCTCACCGGGTTGATCTTCTTTTTTCTTAGACTCTTTATCCTTGTCCTATGGTGGGTTAGGAGAATCCGGTTTTTGAGCTCTCTCCTAATCGGGAGTTCTCCTCAATATTGATATATTTTTCCGCCCTTTCTTGAACCTTGTTTAGAGATGTTGGGTACTTCTTGGATATTGAGTGGCCGAAAGGTCCTTCTCTTAGGCCATTGATGAGTCCTATGATGGCCGCTTCTGTTAGAAGACTTTGTATGTCAAGGCATGCTTTGCGAAGGCTTTTTCGATCTCCTTGTTTGATTCCCAACAAACTTGGAGCATGTTTGGCTTTATCCTTCTGGATGGAGAACCTGGCGAGGAACTTTTTAGCAAGGTCGTTGATGAGCGGATAATTTATACGCTTTTTGGCATTATTTTTAGTATGTTTATAGTATGTTTTAGTTAGTTTTTATTACATTTTTATTAGTTTTTAGTTAAAATTCACTTTTCTGGACTTTACTATGAGTTTGTGTGTTTTTCTGTGATTTCAGATATTTTCTGGCTGAAATTGAGGGACCTGAGCAAAAATCTGATTCAGAGGCTGAAAAGGACTGCAGATGCTGTTCGATTCTGACCTCCCTGCACTCGAAGTGGATTTTCTGGAGCTACAGAAGCTCAATTGGGCGCTCTCAATTGCGTTGGAAAGTAGACATCCTGTTTCTAGCAATGTATAATAGTCCATACTTTGCCCGAGATTTGATGGCCCAAACAGGCGTTCCAAGTCAGCTCATGAATTCTGGCGTTAAACGCTGGAACTGGCACAAGAATGGGAGTTAAACACCGACTGGCACAAAAGCTGGCGTTTAACTCCAAGAAAAGTCTCTACACTTGAAAGCTTCAATGCTCAGCCCAAGCACACACCAAGTGGGCCCGAAAGTGGATTTTTATGTCATTTACTCATCTTTGTAAACCCTAAGCTACTAAAGCTACTAGTTCTCTACAACTAGGACCTTTTGCTATTGTATTTTTCATCTTTTGATCACTTTAGATCTTAGGATCATCTTTGGACGTCTAGTTCTTAGATCATGGGGGCTGGCCTCTCGGCCATGCCTAGACCTTGTTCTTATGTATTTTCAACGGTGGAGTTTCTACACACCAAAGATTAAGGTGTGGAGCTCTGCTGTACCTCGAGTATTAATGCAATTACTACTGTTCTTCTATTCAATTCAGCTTATTCTTGTTCTAAGATATTCATTTGTACCCAGGAACATGATGAATGTGATGATTATGTGACGCTCATCATCATTCTCACTTATGAACACGTGCCTGACAACCACCTCCGTTCTACTAGCAAACAAGGCTTGAATGTTTATCTCTTGGATTCCTTAATCAGAATCTTCGTGGTATAAGCTAGAATTGATGGCGGCATTCAAGAGAATCCGGAAGGTCTAAACCTTGTCTGTGGTATTCTGAGTAGGATTCAAGGATTGAATGACTATGACGAGCTTCAAATTCCTGAGGGCTGGGCGTTAGTGACAGACGCAAAAGAATCACTAGATTCTATTCCAACCTGATTGAGAACCGACAGATGATTAGCCGTGCTATGACAGAGCGCGTTGAATATTTTCACTGAGAGGACGGGACTGTAGCCATTGACAACGGTGATGCCCAACATACAGCTTGCCATGGAAAGGAGTAAGAAGGATTGGATGAAGAGAGTAGGAAAGTAGAAAGACGGAAGGGACAAAGCATCTCCATACGCTTATCTGAAATTCTCACCAATGAATTACATAAGTATCTCTATCTTTACTTTATGTTTTATTTAAAAATCATCTATAACCATTTGAATCTGCCTGACTGAGATTTACAAGATGACCATAGCTTGCTTCATACCAACAATCTCCGTGGGATCGACCCTTACTCACGTAAGGTATTACTTGGACAACCCAGTGCACTTGCTGGTTAGTTGTGCGGAATTGCAAGAGTGTGATTGCAATTTCATGCACCAGTGCCCTACCACCTTTCCCACTCCCAACCAACAATCAAAAGAGGATGTGGAAAAAAACATTCCGAGGGAGAGGGCCCTGCCAATCTGCCACCTTCCCCACCCTAACCAACAATCAAAGGAGGATGTGTGGATAAACATTTCGAAGGAGAGTGCCCTACCACCTTCCCTTGGAGGCAGTGCATCCTTTATTTTTTCTTTTCCACTCAATTTTCGAAAAATCCAAAAAAATTATAAAATCTTAAAATAAAAAATATTTCTATATTTCTTGTTTGAGTCTAGTGTCTCATTTAAAGTTTGGTGTCAATTGCATGTTTCTGTTTTTCCTGCATTTTTCGAATTCAGTCATGTGTCTTCATTGATTTTCAAGTTGTTCTTGATGATTTCATTGCTCTGATCTTTAAATTCTCTTGTCTTGAGTGTTTTGTTGTTTCTCATATGCATTCTCAATTTGTTAGTGTCAGTAGTATACAAACTTCTAAGTTTGGTGTCTTGCATGCATTGTTTATTTGATCTTAGTTTCATTTTGATTATCCCTCATTATTAAAAATAAAAAAAATTTTAATTTGTGTCTTTTCAAGTCAATAATACAAAGAATTGAAGATTCAGAACATACAGCAGAGGAATTACACAGAAAAAGCTGGGCCTTCAAAATGCCCAGTGAGGAAGGAAAACTGGCGTTTAAACGCCAGCCAGGATACCTGGCTGGGCGTTTAACGCCCAAAAGGGTAGCATTTTGGGCGTTAAATGCCAGAATGTATACCATTCTGCGCGTTTAATGCCAGGATGGCACAAGAGGGAAGATTTTGTTTTTAATGCAAATTTTTTCAAGTTTTCATAATTTTTCAAAATCAAATCTTTTTCAAATCATATCTTTCCAATCATATATTTTCAAAATCAATTTCTTTCCACTTTTCAAAAATACTTGCTAAACAATTAATGATTTGATTCAACATTTCAAGTGTGTTGCCTTTTCTTTTGAGAAAGGTTTGATGTCTGAATCATATCTTTTAAATTTCTTGTTAGCCAAGTCATTAATTTTAAAAATCAAATCTTTTTAAATTGTTTTTCAAATCATATCTTCTCAATTATATCTTGTTAATCACATCTTTTTCAAAATAGATTTCAATCATATCTTTTTTATTTCTAATTTCAAAGTCTTTTTCAAAAATCACTTTATTTCTTTCCCAATCATATTTTTCGAAAATCATTCTTCAATTTTTCGAAATGTTTTTAAAATCTTTTTAATTTATTTTCGAAAATTTCTTCCCCTCTTATTGGTGCACGAAATTGTGATCATCAATGGCACCATCAACATGGTACGCTCAATTGTAATCTCACTTCTTTATCACAACTTCGCACAACTAACCAGCAAGTGTACTGGGTCGTCCAAGTAATAAACCTTACGCGAGTAAGGGTCGATCCCACAGAGATTGTTGGTATGAAGCAAGCTATGGTCACCTTGTAAATCTTAATCAGGCAAACTCAAATGGTTATGGGTGATATACGAATAAAACATAAAGATAAAGATAGAGATACTTATGTAATTCATTGGTAGGAATTTAAGATAAGCGTATGAAGATGCTTGGTCCCTTCCGTCTCTCTGCTTTCCTACTGTCTTCATCCAATCCTTCTTGCTCCTTTCCATGGCAAGCTGTATGCAAGGGTTTCACCGTTGTCAGTGGCTACCTCCCATCCTCTCAGTAAAAATGTTCAACGCACCCTGTCACGACATGGCTATTCAGTTGTCGGTCCCTGTTACGGCACGGCTATCCATCTGTCGGTTCTCAATCAGGCCGGAATAGAATCCAGTGATTCTTTTGCGTCTGTCACTAACGCCCCGCACTCAGGAGTTTGAAGCTCGTCACAGTCATTCAATCATTGAATCCTACTCAGAATACCACAGACATGGTTTAGACCTTCCGGATTCTCTTGAATGCCGCCATCA
>NC_029781.3:74368876-74369166 GCF_000817695.3 Arachis duranensis
AGCTTCTCCATTACAGAGAGAGGCATGAGGTTTACACTTGACCCTAAGTCACACAAGGCCTTCTTGAAGGTCATGGTGCCTATGGCACAAGGTATTGAAAACTTCCCAGGATCCTGTCTCTTTTGAGGCAATTTCTGCCTAGAGAAGTCATCCAGTTCTTTGGTGAGCAAAGGGGGTTCATCCTCCTAAGTCTCATTTCCAAATAACTTGTCATTTAGCTTCATGATTGCTCCAAGGTATTTAGCAACTTGCTCTTCAGTGACATACTCATCCTCTTCAGAGGAGGAATA
>NC_029781.3:74370303-74371674 GCF_000817695.3 Arachis duranensis
GCTTCTCTTAGCTTTCGCTTCAAGGTCCTTTCAGGTTCAGGGTCAGCCTCAACAAGAATGCTTTTGTCTTTGCTCCTGCTCATATGAAAGAGAAGAAAACAAGAAAATATGGAATCCTCTATGTCACAGCATAGAGATTCCTTGAGGTGTCAGAGGAAAAGAAAAATGGAAGGCAGAAGTGGAAGAATTCGAACTTATCAAGAGAGATGGAGTTCGAATTGTTCATTGAGGAATAGTGTTAGTCCATAAATAGAAGGATGTGAGAAGAGGGGAAGTAATTTTTGAAAATTAAGTAAAAGATTTTGAAAACATTTTGAAAAACACTAATTGATTTTCGAAAACCATGATTGAGAAAGAAATTAAGTGATTTTTGAAAAAGATTTTGAAATTAGAAATTAAAAAGATATGATTGAAAACTATTTTGAAAAAGATGTGATTAAGAAGATATGATTTGAAAAACATTTTAAAAAATTTGATTTTAAAAATTAATAACTTGGCTAACAAGAAAAGATATGATTCAAACATTAAACCTTTCTCAACAGAAAAGGCAACATACTTGAATTATTGAATCAAATCATTAATTGATAGCAAGTATCTTTGAAAAAAGAAAGAAATTGATTTTGAAAAAGATTTGATTGAAAAGATATGATTTGAAAAAGATTTGATTTTGAAAAATTTTGAAAACTTAAAAAAAAATTTGCATTAAAAATAGAATCTTCCCTCCTGTGCCATCCTGGTGTTAAACGCCCAGAATGGTGCACATTCTGGCGTTTAACGCCCAAAACTCTACCCTTTTGGGCGTTAAACGCCCAGCCAGGTACCCTGGCTGGCGTTTAAACGCCAGTCTGTCTTCTTTATTGGGCATTTTGAACGCCCAGCTTTTTCTGTGTAATTCCTCTGCAGTATGTTCTGAATCTTCAATTCTCTGTATTATTGACTTGAAAAGACACAAATTAAAAATATTTTTGGATTTTTAATAATGAGGAATAATCAAAATGCAACTAAAATCAAATAACAATGCATGCAAGACTCTAAACTTAGCAGTTTGTATACTGCTGACACTAACAATATGAGAATGCATATGAGACTCAACAAAACACTCAAGTCAAGAGAATTCAAAGATTAGAGCAAGAAAATCATCAAGAATTACTTGAAGATTAGTGAAGACACATGCATGAATGCAAAAAGAACAAAAACATGCAATTGACACTAAACTTAACATGAGACTCTAGACTTAAACAAGAAATTTTTTGGGTTTTATGATTTTATAAATTTTTTTTTGTGCTTTTTCGAAAATTAAGTGGAAAAAGAAAATAAAGATATCAAAATTCCTAATGAGAATTCCAGGAATCATGCAATGTTAGTCTAAAG
>NC_029781.3:74371737-74372343 GCF_000817695.3 Arachis duranensis
CAAGCTTCAGTAGGACATTGCATTCAAGAGCTAAATTGATGAAGATCAATCAGCTTTGGTGATGATAAGAACATCACCTTGAAACACTAGAATTCATTCTTAAGAACTCTAAAAAAAATACCTAATCTAAGCAACAAGATGGACCGTCAGTTGTCCATACTCGAACAATCCCCGGCAACGGCGCCAAAAACTTGGTGCTGTTGCTGGATCAAAAATTTGGCACTGTTGTTACCGGACCAAAAGCTTGCCGAAAACTCGAACAATCCCCGGCAACGGCGCCAAAAACTTGGTGCACGAAATTGTGATCATCAATGGCGCCATCAACATGGTACGCTCAATTGTAATCTCACTTCTTTATCACAACTTCGCACAACTAACCAGCAAGTGCACTGGGTCGTCCAAGTAATAAACCTTACGCGAGTAAGGGTCGATCCCACAGAGATTGTTGGTATGAAGCAAGCTATGGTCACCTTGTAAATCTTAGTCAGGAAAACTCAAATGGTTATGGGTGATATACGAATAAAACATAAAGATAAAGATAGAGATACTTATGTAATTCATTGGTAGGAATTTCAGATAAGCGTATGAAGATGCTTGGTCCCTTCT
>NC_029781.3:74372619-74376425 GCF_000817695.3 Arachis duranensis
AGAACAAGTGATATCTTAGAACAAGAACAAGCGGAATTGAATAGAAGAACACTAGTAATTGCATTCATACTTGAGGTACAGCAGAGCTCCACACCTTAATCTATGGTGTGTAGAAACTCCACCGTTGAAAATACATAAGAACAAGGTCTAGGCATGGCCGAATGGCCAGCCTCCCAATGATCAAAAGATCTAAAGATCAAAAGATTCCAAAGATCAGAAGATGAAAATACAATAGTAAAAGGTCCTATATATAGAGAACTAGTAGCCTAGGGTGTACAAAGATGAGTAAATGACATAAAAATCCACTTCTGGGCCCACTTGGTGTGTGCTTGGGCTGAGCATTGAAGCATTTTCGTGTAGAGACTTCTCTTGGAGTTAAACGCCAGCTTTTGTGCCAGTTTGGGCGTTTAACTCCCACTTTGGTGCCAGTTCCGACGTTTAACGCTGGAAATTCTGAGGGTGACTTTGAACGCCAGTTTGGGCCATCAAATCTTGGGCAAAGTATGAACTATCATATATTTCTGGAAAGCCCAGGATGTCTACTTTCCAACGACGTTGAGAGCACGCCAATTGGGCTTTTGTAGCTCCAGAAAATCCACTTCTAGTGCAGGGAGGTCAGAATCTAACAGCATCTGCAGTCCTTTTTAGTCTCTGAATCAGATTTTTGCTCAGGTCCCTCAATTTCAGCCAGAAAATACCTGAAATCACAGAAAAACACACAAACTCATAGTAAAGCCCATAAAAGTGAATTTTAACTAAAAACTAATAAAAATATACTAAAAACTAACTAGATCATACTAAAAACATACTAAAAACAATGTCAAAAAGCGTATAAATTATCCGCTCATCACTTATCACATCCTTCTATTTATGGACTAACACTCCTCCTCAATGCACAATTCGAACTCTATCTTTCTTGATAAGTTCGAATTCTTCTAACTCTTCCTTCTATTTTTTTTCTCTGACACCTCAAGGAATCTCTATACTGTGACATAGAGGATTCTATAGTTTCTTGTTCTCTCCTCTTTCATATGAGCAGGAGCAAAGACAAAAGCATTCTTGTTGAGGCTGACCCTGAACCTGAAAAGACCTTGAAGCGAAAGCTAAGAGAAGCTAAAGCACAACTCTCTAGAGGGGACCTAACAGAAATCTTCAAAGAAGAAGACATGGCAGCCGAAAACAACAACAATGCCAACAATGCAAGGAAGGTGCTGGGTGACTTTACTGCACCTACTCCCGACTTCTATGGGAGAAGCATCTCTATCCCTGCCATTGGAGCAAACAACTTTGAGCTTAAGCCTCAATTAGTTTCTCTAATGTAACAGAATTGCAAGTTCCATGGACTTCCGTTGGAAGATCCTCATCAGTTTTTAACTGAATTCTTGCAAATCTGTGACACTGTCAAGACCAATGGGGTTGACTCTGAGGTCTACAGACTTATGCTATTCCCTTTTGCTGTAAGAGACAAAGCTAGGATATGGTTGGACTCACAACATAAAGAAAGCCTGAACTCTTGGGAAAAGCTAGTCATTGCCTTCTTGGCAAAGTTCTTTCCACCTCAAAAATTGAGTAAGCTTAGAGTGGAAGTCCAAACCTTCAGACAGAAGGAAGGAGAATCCCACTATGAAGCTTGGGAAAGATACAAACAATTGATCAGAAAGTGTCCTTCTGACATGCTTTCTGAATGGAGCATCATAGGTATCTTCTATGATGGTCTATCTGAACTATCTAAGATGTCATTGGACAGCTCTGCTGAAGGATTTCTTCATCTGAAGAAGACGCCTGCAGAAGCTCAAGAACTCATTGAAATGGTTTCAAATAACCAATTCATGTACACTTCTGAAAGGAATCCTGTGAACAATGGGACGAATCAGAAGAAAGGAGTTCTTGAGATTGATACTCTGAATGCCATACTGGCTCAGAACAAAATATTGACTCAACAAGTCAATATGATTTCTCAAAGTCTGTCTGGAATGCAAGCTGCACCAGGCAGTAGTAAGGACGCTTCATCTAAAGACGAAGCTTATGATCCTGAGAACCCATCAATGGAAGAGGTAAATTACATGGGAGAACCCTATGGAAACACCTATAATCCTTCATGGAGAAATAATCTAAATCTCTCATGGAAGGATCAACAGAGACCTCAACAAGGTTTCAATAATAATAATGGTGGAAGAAACAGGTTTAGCAGTGGCAAGCCTTTTCCATCATCTTCTCAGCAACAGACAGAGAATTCTAAGCAGAGCCACTCTAGCAACCATGGTCTCTGATCTAATCAAAACCACTCAAAGTTTCATGACTGAAACAAGGTCTTCCATTAGAAACTTGGAGGCACAAGTGGGTCAGCTGAGTACGAAAGTTACTGAACTCCCTCCTAGCACTCTTCCAAGCAATACAGAAGAGAATCCAAAAGGAGAGTGTAAGGCCATCAACATGGCCGAATTTGGAGAGGAGGAAGAGGTAGTGAGCGCCACTGAGGAAGACCTCAATGGACGTCCACTGGCCTCCAATGAGTTCCCTAATGAGGAACCATGGGAATCTGAGGCTCACACTGAGACTATAGAGATTCCATTGGATTTACTTCTGCCATTCATGAGCTCTGATGAGTATTCTTCCTCTGAAGAGGATGAGTATGTCACTGAAGAGCAAGTTGCTAAATACCTTGGAGCAATCATGAAGCTAAATGACAAGTTATTTGGTAATGAGGCTTGGGAGGATGAACCCCCTTTGCTCACTAAAGAACTGGCTGAATTGTCTAGGCAGAAATTACCTCAAAAGAGATAGGATCCTGGGAATTTTTCAATACCTTGTACCATAGGCACCATGACCTTTGAGAAGGCTCTGTGTGACCTAGGGTCAAGCATAAACCTCATGCCTCTCTCTGTAATGGAGAAGCTAGGGATCTTTGAGGTGCAAGCTGCAAGAATCTCACTAGAGATGACAGACAATTCAAGAAAACAAGCTTATGGACTTGTAGAGGATGTTCTAGTAAAAGTTGAAGACCATTACATCCCTGCTGATTTCATAGTCCTAGAGACTGGGAAGTGCATGGATGAATCCATCATCCTTGGCAGACCTTTCCTAGCCACAGCAAAGGCTGTGATTGATGTTGACAGAGGAGAATTGATCATTCAAGTGAATGAAGAATCTTTTGTGTTTAAGGCTCAAGGATACCCCTCTGTAACCATGGAGAGGAAGCATGAAGAGCTTCCCTCAAAATAGAGTCAAACAGAGCTCCCACAGTCAAACTCTAAGTTTGGTGTTGGGAGGCCACAACCAACTTCTAAGTTTGGTGTTGAACCTCCACATTGAAACTCTAAGTTTGGTATTGGGAGGTTCCAACATTGCTCTAAGTATCTGTGAGGCTCCATGAGAGCCCACTGTCAAGCTACTGACATTAAAGAAGCGCTTGTTGGGAGGCAACCCAACGTTATATTTATCTATTTTCCTTTGTTATTTTATGTTTTCTATAGGTTGATGATCATGGGAAGTCACAAAATCAATTAAAAAAGCAAAAACAGCATGAAAAATAGAAAGAAAAATAGCACACCCTGGAGGAAAACTTGCTGGCGTTTAAACGCCAGTAAGGGCAGCAAATGGGCGTTTAACGCCCAGTCTGGCATCATTCTGGGCGTTTAACGCTAGAAAGGGGCACTAGACTAGCGTTAAATGCCAGGAAGGGGCAAGAAGCTGGCGTTAAACGCCAGAAATGGGCACCAGCCCGGCGTTTAACACCAGAATTGGCAGAAGGAGCATTTTTGCTCACCACTTGGTGTAGGGATGAATTTTCCTTGACACCTCAGGAT
>NC_029781.3:74376573-74377810 GCF_000817695.3 Arachis duranensis
TCTTCACCACTCACATCCATCCTTCATAAAACCCCACCTACCTCACCATTCAAATTCAAACCAATTTCCCTCCCAAACCCATCCATAACGGCCGAACCATACACCCCCTCTCCACTCCTATATAAACCCATCTTTACCCCTTCATTTTCACACAACCTAAACACTACTTCTCCCCCTTGGCCAAACCATAAAGCCACCTCCATCTCCTCTATTTCTTCTTCTTCTACTCTCTTCTTTCTTCTTTTTCTCGAGGACGAGTGAACCTTCTAAGTTTGGTATGGTAAAAGAATTACTTTTTGTTTTTCCATAACCATTTATGGCATCTAAGGCCAGAGAAACCTCTAGAAAGAGGAAAGGGAAGGCAAAAGCTTCCACCTTCGAGTCATGGGAGATGGAGAGATTCATCTCAAGGGTGCACTTCTATGAAGTTGTGGCCAAGAAGAAGGTGATCCCCGAGGTCCCTTTCAAACTCAAAAAGAGTGAATATCCAGAGATCCGACATGAGATCCGAAGAAGAGGTTGGGAAGTTCTTACCAACCCCATTCAACAAGTCAGAATCTTAATGGTTCAAGAGTTCTATGCCAATACATGGATCACCAAGAACCATGATCAAAGTGTGAACCCGGACCCAAAGAATTGGCTTACAATGGTTTGGGAGAAATGCTTAGATTTTAGTCCAGAAAGTGTAAGGTTGGCATCCAACTTGCCCATGATGCAAGGAGATGAACACCCTTACACTAGAAGGGTCAACTTTGATCAAAGGTTGGACCAAGTACTCATAGACATTTGTGAAGAGGGCGCTCAATGGAAGAGAGATTCAAGAGGGAAGCCGGTTTAATTGAGAAGGCATGACCTCAAGCCCGTGGCTAGGGGATGGCTGGAGTTTATCCAACGCTCAATCATTCCCACTAGCAACTGGTCCGAAGTTACTATAGACCGAGCTATCATGATTCATAGCATCATAATTGGAGAGGAAATAAAAGTTCATGAGGTTATATCCCAAGAACTTTATAAGGTGGCGGACAAGTCCTCTACCTTAGCAAGGTTAGCCTTCCCTCATCTCATTTGTCACCTCTGTTATTCAGTTAGAATTAACATAGAGGGAGACATCCTCATTGATGAGGACAAGCTCATCATTAAGAAAAGGATGGAGCAAATAAGAGATCCCATTCATCATGAAATCTATGAGATGCCTCAAGGGATGCACTTTCCTCCACAAAACTACTGGGATAAAATC
>NC_029781.3:74378040-74389578 GCF_000817695.3 Arachis duranensis
CTTAATTGAAAAAGAGAAGAATTACATGAATTTTGAATTTTATAACAGATTAATTATTTTGATGTGGTGGAAATACTTTTGGTTTCTGAATGTATGCTTGAACAGTGCATATGTCTTTTGAATTTGTTGTTCATGAATGTTGGCTCTTGAAAGAATGATGAAAAAAAGGAGACATGTTACTGAGGATCTGAAAAATCATAAAAATGATTCTTGAAGCAAGAAAAAGCAGTGAATACAAAAAAAATAAAGTCATGATCCAAGGCAAAAAGAGTGTGCTTAAGAACCCTGGACACCTCTAAGTGGGGACTCTAGCAAAGCTGAGTCACAATCTGAAAAGGTTCACCCAGTTATGTGTCTGTGGCATGTATGTATCCGGTGGTAATACTGGAAGACAGAGTGCTTTGGGCCACGGCCAAGACTCATAAAGTAGCTGTGTTCAAGAATCATCATACTTAACTAAGAGAATCAATAACACTATCTGGATTCTGAGTTCCTATAGAAACCAATCATTTTGAACTTCAAAGGATAGAGTGAGATGCCAAAACTGTTCAGAGGCAAAAAGCTAAAAGCCCCGCTCATCTAATTAATACTGATCTTCATAGATGTTTTTGGAATTTATTGCATATTCTCTTCTTTTTATCTTATTTGATTTTCAGTTGCTTCGGGACAAGAAACAATTTAAGTTTGGTGTTGTGATGAGCGGATAATTTATACGCTTTTTGGCATTGTTTTTAGTATGTTTTTAGTATGTTTTAGTTAGTTTTTATTATATTTTTATTAGTTTTTAGTTAAAACTTCTGGACTTTACTATGAGTTTGTGTATTTTTCTGTGATTTCAGGTATTTTTTGGCTGAAATTGAGGGACCTGAGCAAAAATCTGATTCAGAGGCTGAAAAGGATTGCAGATGCTATTGGATTCTGACCTCCCTGCACTTGAAGTGGATTTTCTGGAGCTACAGAAGCCCAATTGGCGCGATCTGAATTGCGTTAGAAAGTAGACATCCTGGGCTTTCCAGCAATGTATAATAGTCTATACTTTGCCCGAGATTTGATGGCCCAAACAGGCGTTCCAAGTCAACTCAAGAATTCTGGCGTTAAACACCGGAACTGGCACAAGAATGGGAGTAAAACGCCCAAACTGGCACAAAAGCTGGTGTTTAACTCCAAGAAAAGTCTCTACACTTGAAAGCTTCAATGCTCAGCCAAGCACACACCAAGTGGGCCCGGAAGTGGATTTTTATGTCATTTACTCATCTTTGTAAACCCTAAGCTACTAAAGCTACTAGTTCTCTACAAATAGGACCTTTTGCTATTGTATTTTTATTCTTTTGATCACTTTAGATCTTAGGATCATCTTTGGACGTCTAGTTCTTAGATCATGGGGGCTGGCCTCTCGGCCATGCCTAGACCTTGTTCTTATGTATTTTCGACGGTGGAGTTTCTACACACCATAGATTAAGGTGTGGAGCTCTGCTGTACCTCGAGTATTAATGCAATTACTACTGTTCTTCTATTCAATTCATCTTATTCTTGTTCTAAGATATTCATTTGCACCCAAGAACATGATGAATGTGATGATTATGTGACGCTCATCATCATTCTCACTTATGAACATGTGCCTGACAACCACCTCCGTTCTACTAGCAAACAAGGCTTGAATGTTTATCTCTTGGATTCCTTAATCAGAATCTTCGTGGTAGAAGCTAGAATTGATGGTGGCATTCAAGAGAATCTAGAAGGTCTAAACCTTGCCTGTGGTATTCTGAGTAGGATTCAAGGATTGAATGACTGTGATGAGCTTCAAACTCCTGAAGGCTGGGCGTTAGTGACAGACGTAAAAGAATCCAGAAGGGACAAAGCATCTCCATACGCTTATCTGAAATTCTCACCAATGAATTACATAAGTATCTCTATCTTTACTTTATGTTTTATTTATCTTTTAATCATTAATCCTCCATAACCATTTGAATCCGCCTGACTGAGATTTACAAGATGACCGTAGCTTGCTTCATACCAACAATCTCCGTGGGATCGACCCTTACTCGCGTAAGGTTTATTACTTGGACGACCCAGTGCACTTGCTGGTTAGTTGTGCGAAGTTGTGATAAAGAGTTGAGATTGCAATTGAGCATACCATGTTGATGGCGCCATTGATGATCACAATTTCGTGCACCAGTCGTCAAAACTTGTGATGGAACATGGAGGCAAACAGTCAAACCACTTTATTGCTGTCTTTGTTAGGGTAGTCAGGAAGGCTTTGCATCGAATGGCGTCCGAGGCATCAGTGAGATACATTCTGCTTCTGAAATTGCTGAGGTGATGGCTTGGATCCGATGTGTTGTCGTACGAGGTCATGTCGGGAGCTTTGAAGTCCTTTTTAGCTTTCATGATCTCTTTGGTGAATGGGTCTTAATCTTTGTGGGGGCTATCTTCATGACTGGATCAAGCGATCTTGGTTTTGAGATCGCCTTCGAGCTTTAAGAGCTTGTCCTCTAGCTTTCAACGTCATCTTGTTTCTCTCCGAAGGTCTCTTTCGGCTTCCCGTTGATGTTCAGCTTCTGTTCCAACTGTTTAAGGCGATTCTGTTGCTCACGGATAACTTCCAAAATTTTTGTGTTTGGGGGTTGCTTATCTCCCTTGTTTTGAGGTGTGTCTTTAGAGGTGGCGTCCGTGTTTTAATTTGGCGTTCTGTCCACCAAACCAGAGTTGTGATCGTTGTCATGGTCGTCTGCCATGGTATTGGGATGACTTCCAGGTCCCCGGCAACGATGTCAATGCTTCGTGGGTTACCTGAAACTGTAGGTCGATCTCGGACGAGATCTGCGGTGGTGGTTGGTGCTGTCTTGTCCGACTTGTTGGATCTGGTGGAGCTGCTGATCCTTGATCACCGGAGGGTGGTGGCACCTGTAAGAGACTCCGATGCTTAAGTTAGCACGTGCTTTAGGCAGGTATTTTGTAGAATCAGAGTATGAGTTATACCTGGGTGCTCCAGTGTATTTATAGTAGTGTGGAGTGACCTTTCTAGAGATAAGATAGTTATCTTATCTTATCTTTGAGTGAAGTCATCTTATCTTTTTAGGGAAATCGCCTTTATCTTCTTAGGCTTTAGCTGCCTTTAGATTGGGTTGAATTCCTTTGTTTGGGCCTGCTTGGGCCTCTTATGGTGATTTGGCCGATCTCTTTGTGAAGATGTCGGTCATGGGCCAACCTTCTAAGAGGTCGGTCATGGGCCAACCTTCTAAAAGGTCGATCATGGGCCAACCTTCCAAGAGGTTGGCCAACCCGGTCCTTTATAGCTCAAATTGATGTATGAACAAGAACATAATCCTTTTCTTAATGAATCAAACTCAACAAAAATCCTTTTTTTAATAAATCAAACTCAAATCATAATATTTTTTCTTAATAAATCAAAGTAAAAAAAAAATTCTTTTCTCAGTAAATCAAACTGAAAACATGAATCTTTCTGTAATAAATTAAAATCAAATAATATGATTCTGAAATCAAATTTTCTTTTAAATAACGTTTCAAATAAAGTCTCAGAGTTTTATAAAAATTTTAGCAGCATCTCCTCTAAAATTTAGAGTCCACCCTTCAAAGGTCCCAATAACCAAACCGAACTTTTCGTGGTCATTCAAATCACTTCCAATAAATTATTATCTCAACAACTCCAACTCAATAAAAGAAAATCATCATAAATCCAAAATTCAAACAACCAATCTAGTAAATCACAATAATTCAACCTCAATTATTAATACGCTTTCAAACGCTCAATAATCATTATATCACAATTCAAAAACCAATTTAATCAATCAATAAATTAATTATATATCCAAAACAACTCAGTTCAATCTATAAGACTTACATAATCACCAAAAATATATTATTTGCATTAATATCGATTTATAACAATTTTTTAGAATAAATTAAGTTTAAGGAAAGATGTAACACCCTACCACACAAAGCTTTATGTCTAGGACGTAAATCAGAGGTGGCGAGGCGCTATGACCTCTAAAAGTAAAATATACATATATAGATATATTGAAAAAGGAAATTATCTAGGATCCTTGAAGGAAAGTTAAACGAAATACAAATAGAAGAGCACATCACTCACGATCGGATCAACGCATATATATATATATATATAACAAGTTCCCTGCGAAACAAAGGGTGAACAGAGTATACAAATACATAGGATTTTTTTTCAATAATAAAATAAAAAAATTATTATTTCCCCTAACATGATTTTTGGACTTTAATTCCTCAAATATGATTTTTTTTGGCATTTGGGCAAGTTCGCCTTACCCTCGGCGAACTTTATAAATTTTATAGAGTTTGTCTAACCCCCGGCGAACTCCCCTTAAGTTTTTTGAAACACACACTTTTAACCCATATCATTGTCTAGAAAATAGTATATAGATCTACAAACAGTATATAGGAGTACACAAAAATACGGACAACAAGCATGATCTCTTCAAGGATTTTTTTTAATTATAAATTAAAAAAGAAGTCATATTTAACAATGAGAACTATTGTTATCGTCTCTAAAAATACATAGGTACACTGGAATAAGCCATATTTAACAAGAATTTTTTAATTATAAATTAAAAAAAAACTATTTTCCAAAAATAATCCACTTTAAATATATCAGATTGGAAAGTTAACAATGGTAATCATTATCATCGTTTTCAAAGTACATAAGAGTACACAAAAGTACACAGGAATAATAATCCTTGTTATTTTTGGGAAATAGTTATTTTTTAATTTATAATTACAAAAATTCTTGTTAAATATGACTTATTTCGATGTACCTATGTATTTAGAGACGATAACAATGGTTGCCATTGTTAAATATGGCTTATTTTTTTAATTTATAATTAAAAAATCGTTGAAGAAGCCATAAATTAACAATGGTGCCTCTCAACCTACATCTCAAAAACATGTATAGAATGAGAACTGGAGGTTCTCAGGATGGTAACAATGCCCACATAGATAATATATAAGGTCCGGAAAAGTCAGAGGCATTCCTAAAATTCCGACATTCAGAATCAAACTTAAAGGAATAAACTAAACCATAAATTTGGTAAAACTCTCTAAGGTGTCCAAGTCTTATTCTAATTCTAATTCTATAATTCACTTTCTGTCTCGTTAAACCTTAATTAACCCTATAATTCACTTTCTGTCTCTTTCAATCAAATTGTAATTTAATCATTTACTTTCCATTTTCTCCAACCCTCTGAACCACCGGTGGAACTGCCCTCGTCACTTCTTCGCCAGACAAGGGGCCTCTCAGTTGCACAGACAAACAATACAAACAAAGAAAACACAAGTAGGATGCAGTTACAGCAGGTAAAGATATAGCAAGTAGATATAGTAATTCAAATAAGCAAATCCAAGAATGCACACTCAAACAAATCAAACAAATGCATATGATGCATGTCTGCCTTATGATCAATAAGTCTCATCTATTAGTTATAAAGCCAAATCCGACATATCCGGTAGCTAATCTTGGATAGAACACCAAACATGGAGCAAGTGGGACAATGCCGCAACCCTTGCATCTTACCCGTGTACCTGGAGTAGGAGACAATTTCACCCTGCCTCTTATCCAGGTGGTGGTACAATTCTCAACCTAGAGCAAGCGGTGACAGAACTCAACCCTTGCATCTTACTTGGAGCCTCGAACTCTTCCGGAGCAAGTAAATAACACCACTGCATCTTATCCAGCTTATTGACTCTTACCTGGAGCAAGTGGACAATACCATCACCTCTTATCCGGAGCCTCAACTTATACTTAGAGCGAGTGGACAATGTTACTGTCTCTTGCTCGGTCACATACATCTCATAATCATTCAATTCATTCAAATATCATACTTCAATATCAATCCTCATCATTCTTCATTCAAACTCAATCTACATCAATCCATCTCTCACTCAATTATCATTTCAATTATTACCCAGAGCAAGTGGATAACACCATTGTCTTACCTGATCACATATATCTCAAACATAATCATTCATCATCATCTCAATCAAACTCCTTTATCATCATCTCATAATATCACTGCCATTCTCATTATATCTCATTCATCAACATTGCATTGTTCTCATGATTGCCTCGTTCATCACTCTCATTATCTCATCAAATCAATTATCCCCTCTTTAAACTCCTTTGATACTAATTTTTATCTTCTCCCACTCACTAACCCTTACTTTGTAACCTAAAACTTAACCAATAAACTTTAAATAAAGTTTTTAGAGGTTCGAAAAACCAGAGGAATATTCAATAGTTCAAAAATAGTGAATTTCCACCAAAACAATAGTTCCAGAGGTTTACAGGCTTGGCGGAAAGGTCAAATAGTAAAAACAAAATTTTAGTGAAAAACAGGGTGTTGTGCGTATGCATCATTGCTGTGCGTATGCACGCAATAGAGTGGTCTTCCCTTCCTGTAAGTACACATCACTGTGTGCATACGCACACTTGCCAAATCCTCAGGGTGTGTGTACACACACCCCTTGTGCATACGCACGAGCTAAAATGCATAGTGTGCGCACGCACCCACACCAGAAATACTAATTTTCTGCAACTTAGGAAAAATTTAGTTTTTGGCATCCAACTTCCAACGTCCATAACTTTCGCTACAAATCTCTAATTTCAACAAAATTTATACCATTTTAAAGCTTTCAAAACTATCATTAATTAAATATAAATTTTATTCAAATTCAAAATCCGAGGCTCACGTTATGAACCGCCGAAGTTGGTTAAAAATCAAGTATTACCAAAAATCACCAAAACCTTTATATTTCTAAAACCTTAATCCATACACAATTATTTAACAACCAAAACAACCCCAAGTTCATATCCACCTATTTCCAAACACTTTTCATCATCAATTCATACATTCTCATCAACACACTTAACCATTTTCAACTCAAACCACACATAATCATCATTCATACAAGCATCATCCTCATAATTCAATATCATCATTTATCATCACACGTCTTATCATCAATACTTACCATCTCAACAATAAATTCCTACACCTTCCAACTCCAATATACTCATTATTCAACAATTGCACATACATACATACATACCACTCATCAAATTCTCAATTTATCATCATCATTATTCACAATCATCCATAATCGATCATCATACATTTCAACCATTCACTCAATAATTCTAACCACAAGTCTCTAATCCTCAATCATACATATCATACAACTTAAGTTAGGGCCATCTAGCCTAAGTTTTCACGAAACATTACATGTTATCTATGATAAACCAAAATCATACCTTGGCCAATTCCTCCCTACCTCGGAACACCACAAATTATCACCATTCCGTAACTACCCAAAGCTCCAAAAGCACTCCAAGAAAAATTTTAGCCACCAAGAATCAAACTCAAACCTCCAATTCTATCAATTTGCCTCCATAATCACATAATTTAATCTAATACCATATAAATACCACTAAATCAATATAGAGTTTGCTATATTCAACAATTCCACAAGGGTTTGAAAATTCTCACATTACCAACAGAAAATTGAAGTGAGACCCAGCAATTTCACAAAATCAATTTGATCCTAAACACCAAAGTTTAACAAAATCTTAACACATTTCTCTCCAATAATTTTGAAATTAAGGGTTGAGCTGCTGGTAAGGAGAATGAGGCTTACCTTCAACTTTGTTCAAGAGGTTTTATAGAGCTCGATGCGGTGATCGTGTGGCCGCAGATGATGCGGCAATTGGAGCTCCAAATCGAAAGTTATCTTGCTTTGAAATCAAACCAAGGGTTTGTGATTTGTTCTTCCTCCTTTGTATGTGTGTTCAGCGTGTTCTATGATGGGGGAGGGAAGAAATGAGCTGAATTCATTAATCTAGGTGGGTTTGGGTCGAGCCTTGGGTCCAACTATGGGTTTGGTCTAACCGGTTTGGCATGACGGCCTAATCTTGGGCTATTTTTTTTAACAAATTAGTGTTAAAATTCATATTTTAATTATTTTCACCCTTCTAAATTATCAAATTTAATTTTCTAATTTTTTTAAATAATAATTAATTTATTGGTTAACTATTTATAAATTATCCGGGGTTTACAAAAGCACCCCGGGGTTATAAACCTTAAACCCTACCTCGATCGCGACTCAACTATGGAGCCGGCAGCGGCAGAGCACGACGGCTCATCTAGCTCGTGCTCCTTCCCCCCGCAACGCTCAACGTTGACGATAAAATCTCCAGCAATGCCAACGAGGTGTGGCGGCGCAAGCAGCGCCTCCTTCTTAGATCAGTTACACAAATTTACTTAGACTCGTGAGTTTGACAACCTTGAGTACTGGCATAACTGATAACTTATATTGAGACAGTTAAGATTTACTAAGACTGTTAAGACTGAATGTTGATAATAATAATAATAACTATTAGAGACTACAAAGCTGGAAAGGTTTAATGCCTGAAATGAATAATAATGATATTGAGAGAACTAATAGCTTAGTGTTGGAAAGAACCAAGATTAGCGACTGTTCATACCCTGGGTCGAGCTATGCGACCAGGGTTGACTGAAGACACGAGCGACCACCTATTAAGGTTGGATCGCCACCGACCTCTCCTTAAAGAGTTCGGCCAAATCGCAAAGGCCCAAGCAAGCCCAAACGAAGGAACGCAGCGCACTTTAAAGGCAGCTAGCCTAAAAAGTTAAGGCGGTTCCTCTAAAAGATAAGATAAGATAACTAACTTATCTTAAAGGACTCCTCGTACTACTATAAATACACTAGAGTACCTAGGTATAACTCATACTCTGATTCTATACAAAATCCTGCGTAAAGCACGTGCTAACTTAAGCATCGGAATCTCTTGCAGGTACCACCATCCTCTGGTGACGAAGGATCAGCAGCACCGCCAATTCCAACAAGTCGGACACGACAGCTCCAGCTACAATAGAAGATCTCATCCGAGATCGACTTTCAGTTTCAGGTAACCCACGGAACATTGGCGTCGTTGCCGGGGAGCCTGAAAGTCATCCCATCACCATGGTGGATAACCTCGACAACGATCACAACTCAGGTTTGGAAGAAAGAACACCGCTTAAAAACATGGATAACACATCTAAGGATGCATCTCAACCTAAAGGAGACAAGCAGTCTCTGAATGCAGAAATTCTGGATGCCCTGCAAGCTCAACAGGATCGTCTTAAACAGCTTGAAAAAGAGGCCGAGCATCAACGGAAAGCCGAGAGAGACCTCCGAAGAGAAACAAGGTGACACCGAGAGCTAGAGAATAAGCTTCTAAAGCTCGAGGCCGATCTCAAAGCTAAAACTGTTAAACCCAATCACAAAAATAGCTCCCACAAGGACTAAGATCCATTCACCAAAGAGATCATGAAAGCTAAAGTCCCAAAGGACTTTAAAGCACCCGAAATGACCCTGTACGACAGTACATCTGATCCAAGCCATCATCTCAGCAATTTCAGAAGCAGGATGTATCTTACAGATGCCTCAGACGCCACTCGATGCAAAGCTTTCCCAACTACTCTGACCAAGATGGCAATAAAATGGTTCAACAGTTTACCGCCAAGATCAATAGCAAGCTTCGATGACCTCGCCAAGAAATTCCTAGCTAGATTCTCCATCCAGAAGGACAAAGGCAAGCATGCCCCTAGCCTGTTAGGGATAAAGCAAGGAGATCAGGAAAGCCTCCACAACTACATGGAAAGATTCAACAAGGTATGTCTGGACATACAAAATCTGTCAACAGAAGCAGCCATCATGGGTCTCATCAATGACTTACGAGAGGGACCTTTTAGCCACTCAATACCCAAAAAACACCCAACAACTCTAAACGAGGTTCAAGAAAGGGTGAAAAAATACATCAACATGGAGGAGAACTCCCGATTGGGAGATAGCTCAAAAACCAGATTCTCCTACCCACCTCGGGACAAGGATAAAGAGTCTAGGAAGAAAGAAGACCAACCCACTGAGAAACCTAGAAAATACCACAATTACACCACTCTTCGAGTGTCTCTTGTAGATGTCTGATAAACCACTATTTTATGGTTTATCTTGTGCTTAATTGAGTGGATTTTATCAACTCTTTACCCACTTATTCATACTATTTGCATGGTTTTACATTTGCCTTCCTAATTATGTGCTTTGATTGAAAACATGCTTCTTTGGCCTTAAGTTCCCTATGTTCAATCCTCTCTTATTACCATTAGATGCCTTGATATGTGTGTTAAGTGTTTTCAGATATTATAGGGCAGGAATGGCTCAGAGGATGGAAAGGAAGAATGCAAAAATGGAAGGAATACAATAAGTTGGAGAAACTGCTAAGTTGTCCTGCCTGACCTCTTCGCACTCAAACGGTTATAACTTTAGCTATAGAGGTCCAAACGACGCGATTCTAGTTGCGTTGGAAAGGTAACGTTCGGGGCTTCGATTTGATATATAATATGCTATAGTTGCCCTTAAGCTATGTGACGCGAATGCGTGATTCACGCGGATGCGTCGCATCTGCGAACTTCAACCCGCGCGGCCGCGTGGGCGACGCCTCCGCGTCACTTGGCCGCGACCTGTACGGACCAGAAAGCGCTGGAAGTGACTTCTGGGCTGTTTCTGACCCAGTTTTTGGCCCAGAGAATACAGATTAGAGGCTATAAAGTGGGGGAATGCATCTATTCATGAGGATGCTTTCATAATTCACTTTTCATGTTTTAGAGTTATGATTTAGGACTTCTCTTAGTTTTAAGAGTGACTCTCGATCTCAGGTTCAATGTTCTTTTACTTTACATTTATTTCTTATTTTCAGATACTAGAATGCTTGTATTAGTTATGTTGCCTATTTGGCCTATGCCACTTTCATGATGATTTTCTTATTTAATGATATTTGAGGTATTTCAGTTTAATATTGCTTTATTTACTTATGCCATTGATTCTTCCCAATCTGAAGACGCTTTTATTCCAGTAGATTTAATTTTCTTCCTTTTGGTCTTGGTTAAGAAATCAATAACTCAGGAGTTATCTTAGCTCAAGATAATTGATAACTGTTATCTTTGCTAATTGAACTGAACTTCAATAATCCCAACCTTTTCTTAGGAAATAAATAGGATTCGAAGGTCTAACTAATTAGTCCCTTGACTTTCCTTTGCTCTAGCAAAGGTCAACTAAGTAGAATTAAGATTCAACTTTCATTATTATTGCTAAGAATAACAAAGTCTGGACTTCCAATTTCTCATACCTTGCCAAAAGTTTGCTTTACAGTATTTATTTATTCTAATTGCTATTTAAATCAATTGCCATATTCACTCCTCATTCTTGAAACCCCAAATTTACAATCTCCATGACCAATAATAAGAACATACTTCCCTGCAATTCCTTGAGAAGACGACCCGAGGTTTAAATACTCGGTTATCAATTTTAAAAGGGTTTGTTACTTGTGACAACCAAAACGGTTGCACGAAGGGATTTCTGTTGGTTTAGAATCTATATCTACAACGCGACTATTTTTATAAAATTCTTTACTAGCAAAAATCCTAACGTCAA
>NC_029781.3:74389682-74392751 GCF_000817695.3 Arachis duranensis
TTTAGGCAACAACACCTTCCAAGATATCATGGACGAAGACCATTCTGCAATGCATACCAAAATGATAGATATCCTCAACATGACTTTGGACCACCATACTCACAAGCCTCTTTCCACCAAACACCTCCATATGACCCTAATCCTTATCCACCACACCAACCACCCTACGAGCCATACTTAGAACCACCACCTCAATATTCACCATCTCCATATCCTTATCAAGATGAACCACCTTCCTATCATGAACCCTTTCTCCCAACAAATGAACCCTCCTATCCACCCCAAACCTCCATGGAGAAAGCATTTACCGATCTAAACTCTACTATACAAGCTCTCGCCGCCCGAATCGGACCACCAAATACCTTCAACAACCAACCCTCAAGCTCTAGTGCACTTTCTTTTCAACCACATAATGATTCACCCATCCCATCACCACCATCCATGGAAGAGCACCCACATCCATTAATCCAAGCGCAAGATGATCCCAATGATGCTATTGATATGGAACAAAAAAGAGAGGATCATCTTCGCGAATCCATACTTCGTAAGGAGCTAGAGGAGGCACTAAAGGTGAAGGCAGAAGAGACCCTTGAAGGTGAAGGAGTAATTGAAGGGAGTTGTCATGGAAAGGTAATCATCAAGGAGGAACAAGAGTCAAGGAAACAGTAGATCAATTTCATGTAACCCTTCATCAATTGGAGCAAGCAATATATCAATTAGCTTCCCGACGTTTGAACACTCAAGGAACCCCCATGGCTTCATGTAGACAATCTAATGAAGAACGTAGCATGAAGGAGATATTAGAAACTCCAGTGGACAGTAAGGAGCATGAATTTGTACTGGAACAAGTGGAGGAAGCCGAAATTATTGAAGAGGAAGAAGTGGTTGAAGACTTAGGAGATGCAGAACCTCCATGGGAAATTCAAGTCAAGAGCCTCCTTCCAAGGTGATTGCAATTGATGCTGAAGAGGGTGTACAACCTCCAAGGCATATCATGGTTGAAGACTTGGAAGAGGTTGATCAAGAGATGAAAATTCAAGAAGAAAAAGCAGAACCTCCCATACCCTTGGTGAACAATAAAGAAGAGATTGAATTAGAAGAAATCCACCAAGAGGAAGAGGTTGATATTGAAGAAGATTGCAAAGAGGTGGAAGTTGTCAAAGGAGAGCACAAGGGAGTAGAGCTTCCACGTTCATTCCAAACACCTCCCCCTAAGTTGCCATCATCCTTCACAACATTCAAGTGGGTAAAATTCATATCCCTTAGCTTCCTAATTCCACTTGAATATGGGCTACTGGAGACGGATGGTCAACTTAGAACTCTTTGTGGCATTAAGAGCAAGAGGAAGATGATCAGTGGCAAGAATTGTCCTGCAAAGTCCATTATGGTTGAAAACTCAAAGTTTAAACGCAAAGGTTGGTATAGAGCTCAGCTAAATGGGTCTAGGAAGCTGTTTGGTTACTTCAGTGAGAATTCTAAAGCTGAACCACCCGGATGGAATCATGATAATCAACTTGAAGACGGGTGCAGAAACAAGATTTGGGATCCCGAAGGATATTGGAATTGCAAACATTGGTGGAGATTCCTGGATCAGTACAAGCATAAGCCACCATGACAAAGAGCTCACTAATTGTCCAACTTAAGGACTTTAACTAAAAGTGCTAGGTGGGAGACAACCCACCATGGTATGATTGTCCCTTTTCAGTTCTAATTCTAGTATGTTTTGTTTGTTTTTGAAATTTTATTGAACCTGAAATCATGTATAGCATTCATATTAAGCATTGCATTCTGCATATTGCATAAAAAAATGCCACGCGACGCGACCGCATCAGCGACGCGTTCGCATCGCAAGGAGAGGGGAGAAAATAAAAACGAACAGAGAGTCACGCTGGAGCGTGGCTGGAGGCGTGCCAATGGCACAAATCATCCCACGCGACTGCGTCGCTGACGCAACCCCGTCATATGGGAATAATGGCCTCCCACGCGACCGCGTGCCCCACGTGGCCGCGTGCCCTGGATTTCGACGTAAAAGGGTGCACAACCAATTATTGTGCTAGAGTGGTGCTGGATTGGTGTTGAACGCACAATTCTACCCACGCGACCGCGTCACATTCTTCTAAAGCCCACTCACGCGATCGCATGTCCCATGCGATCGCGTCACTTAAAATTTGGCATTAATAATAATTTGAACAGAGAGTTGTGCGACCGCGAGGCTGCCCTCGCGCCATTAGCATGAATTGTGTCACGCGACCGTGTGACCAATGCAACCGCATCAATCAGTATCAGCGCAATTCGCGCGACCGCGTGCCCCACGCGATCGCGTCGCTTGGGCCGCACAATTTATCCTAATTTGCCAAATATCTTATCTTTTCTTCCCCAATCCTAATTTTTCCTCCCTCCTTTCTTACTTACTTCTTCTTCCCTTCTTTCCCTTCTCATTCTTCTTATCCTTCATTTTCTTTTACTTAATTGCATACTTTCATTCATTGCATCTTCATTTTGTGCATAATTTTTATTTTCTTTTCTAAATTCATTATTTTTCCTTTGGTGTTTGATTTTCTTATTTAACTATGCATCTTCTCTTGAACTATTTTGGGTGCTTAGTGACTTGTGTTATTCTGGTTAGGTAATATTATCAATGCCAATCTATTTTTTTCCTTTGTATTACTTTTTCATTGACATGAATTTATATTATCTCTCCTCCTCCACTCTCTTCCCCATTGTTGTACATTTTGTACCACTAGCATGCCATGACTTCTATTATTTTCTCACTTGCATGTTGTAGCTACCATGTAATTGAGACCCTCATTATTTGGCATTGACCCACCCATACTTCATTTATTTTCTTATCTTTACTTCTGGGTATTACTGTTCTTCTTTTTCTCTTCTTCCAAGCTGGCCACCGAAGACGGAAAAAGGGAGAAACTTCCAAAAGAGGAGACAAACAAGTCCATCTGCACAATCCTTGAAGGAAAGCATCAGCTGGAACAACCCGTCCACCTGCACATCTCAGCATGCACCGAGGACGGTGCAATCTTTAAGTGTGGGGAGGTCGATACCGATCTCCAT
>NC_029781.3:74392772-74407607 GCF_000817695.3 Arachis duranensis
TGCATTTAGTTACTACTTGGTTGAAGTAATATTTTCTTTTTCAAGAAATTTTTATAGTATTTCACTAATTTAAATTGAAAATTTTTGTTAAACTTGTTTGGAAGTTGCATTTGGAACATGATTTTTGAGCCAAAGAACACACAACCTGTGAGATTTTGAGCTTAATCGCATGGTTACATTATTTAACCATAATATTTTATTCTTGTGTGTTTTCTTCTCTATAATTGCAATCTTTACTTTGTTCCATTTTATATGTCCATTGTTTAGTATATTTACATGCTTGCATATGATTGAGGCCATTGTTTGATTATAGCTCACCATTCCCAAATTAGCCTACCTTTACATCACCCTTGTTAGCCCCCTTGAGCCTTTAAATCCCCTCTTGTTTTATAACCACATTACTAGCCTTAAGCAGAAAAACAAAATAAAAATTCTATGTTGAATCCTTGGTTAGCTTAAGATAGAAATTGTGTAATTGTTTAAGTGTGGGGAAACTTTATGGGAACATGGATGATAGAAACAAGGTAGAAAGTTGAAAAGAATAAAGATATTTCAGAATAAAATTTTTTTGGGAAGCATGCTCATGTGAAATCAAAGTAATTAAATTACCATGTGCATATAAAAAAAAATTCAGTATTTAAATAAAGGGGATACAAAAGAATTCCCCAAATGCAAAATAAAGCAATGTACATGAGACAAAATTCAAAAATAAGTTTGATACATGAGCATGTAATACAAAAGTGGGAAAATTTGGGTAGCTAGGTAAAGAATTCTAAATTTTATAAAGTATGTACATGTTAGGTGAGATCTTAGACTAATCAAGGATTCACTCTGTTAGCTCACTTAGCCTTATATGTACATCCTTACCTTTACCTCAGCCCCATTACAACCCTGAAAAGACCTCATGATGTTTGCATTGATATACTAAATATTTGTTGATTGGTTAGATGAAGAACAAAGTTTAGAAAGCATGATTAGAGAAGATTAGAGTGAAGTACCCTATACACTAGAGAGATTAGAGTGATATACACTACCAGTGAGGGTTCAATGCTTAATTCTATGTTCCCTGCTTTCATGAGCTATCTTCTTACAAGTTTACTTGTCTTTATTTTATATGATTTGAATTAGTGAAATCTGATTTATGTTTGTCTTGGAGAACTTATTTATTTTTAACCAAGTAGGTAGAAACATTTTTACATGTAGTTGCATTCATATAGATAGGTTGCATTTCATACATCCTACCATTCCTCTTCATCTTTATAGTTTCTCTTGAGCTTAGCATGATGACATGCTATTGTTTAAGTGTGGGGAGGTTGATAAACCACTATTTATGGTTTATCTTGTGCTTAATTGAGTGGATTTTATCAACTCTTTACCCACTTATTCATACTATTTGCATGGTTTTACATTTGCCTTCCTAATTATGTGCTTTGATTGAAAACATACTTCTTTGACCTTAAGTTCCCTATGTTCAATCCTCTCTTTTTACCATTAGATGCCTTAATATGTGTGTTAAGTGTTTTCAGATATTATAGGGCAGGAATAGCTCAGAGGATGGAAAGGAAGAATGCAAAAATGGAAGGAATACAATAAGTTGGAGAAACTGCTAAGCTGTCCAGCCTGACCTCTTCGCACTCAAACGGCTATAACGTTAGCTATAGAAGTCCAAACGATGCAGTTTTAGTTGCGTTGGAAAGCTAACGTCCGCGGCTTCGATTTGATATATAATATGTCATAGTTGCTCTGACGCTAGGCGATGCGAACGCGTCGCATATGCGAACTTCAATCCGCGCGGCCGCGTGGGCGATGCCTCCGCGTCACTTGGCCGCGACCTGTACGGACCAGAAAGCGCTGGAAGTGACTTCTGGGCTATTTCTGACCCAGTTTTTGGCCCAGAGAATACAGATTAGAGGCTATAAAGTGGGGGAATGCATCTATTCATGAGGATGCTTTCATAATTCACTTTTCATGTTTTAGAGATAGTTTTTAGAGAGAGAGGTTCTCTCCTCTCTCTTAGGATTTTGGTAGGGTTTTTAGAAATTAGGATTTAGGACTTCTCTTAGTTTTAGGAGTGACTCTCGATCCCAGGTTCAATGTTCTTTTACTCTATGTTCAATATTCTTTTACTCTATGTTATTTCTTATTTTCAGACATTTGAATGCTTGCTTGTATTAGTTATGTTGCCTATTTGGCCTATGCCACTTTCATGATAATTTTCTTATTTAATGATATTTGAGGTATTTCAGTTTAATATTGCTTTATTTACTTATGCCATTGATTCTTCCCAATCTGAAGATGCTTTTATTCCAGTAGATTTAATTTCCTTCTTTTTGGTCTTAGTTAAGAAATCAGTAACTCAGGAGTTATCTTAGCTCAAGATATTTGATAACTATTATCCTTGCTAATTGAACTGAACTTCAATAATCCCAACCTTTTCTTAGGAAATAAATAGGATTCGAAGGTCTAACTAATTAGTCCCTTGACTTTCCTTTGCTCTAGCAAAGGTCAACTAAGTGGAATTAAGATTCAACTTTCATTATTATTGCTAAGAATAACAAAGTCTGGACTTCCAATTTCTCATACCTTGCCAAAAGTTTGCTTTACAGTATTTATTTATTCTAATTGCTATTTAAATTAATTGCCATATTCACTCCTCATTCTTGAAACCCCAAATTTACAATCTCCATAACCAATAATAAGAACATACTTCCCTGCAATTTCTTGAGAAGACGACCCGAGGTTTAAATACTTCGGTTATCAATTTATTTAGGGGTTTGTTACTTGTGACAACCAAAACGTTTGCACGAAGGGATTTCTGTTGGTTTAGAATCTATATCTACAACGCGACTATTTTTATAAAATTCTTTACTAGCAAAAATCCTAACGTCAATGTCTACCGAGAAATATGCAACATTGAGAAGATCCCACTACCTCACCCTATAAAACACAAAAGAGGAGGGAGAAGTCGGACATAGTATTGCGAATACCACCGAATCTACGGACGTTTTACCAACGAATGCTTCGACCTGAAGAATATCATAGAGAAGTTGGCACGAGAAGGGCGACTAGATCGGTACTTAGCCAATAAAGCGGATGAGCCGAGAAAAAGAAGAAGGGATGAAGAGGTCGGACGAGTTGAACGCCCACCTCACACCCCTGAGAGACATGTTCACATGATAAATGGAGGATTCGCAGGAGGAGGGATCTCTAAATCATCTCGCAAAAGACACCTGATGAGTGGATAATTTATACGCTTTTTGGCGTTATTTTTAGGTAGTTTTTAGTATGTTTTAGTTACTTTTTAGTATATTTTTATTATTTTTTATGCAAAAATCACATTTCTAGACTTTACTATGAGTTTGTATGTTTTTCTGTAATTTCAGGTATTTTCTGGCTGAAATTGAGGGACCTGAGCAAAAGTCTGATTCAGAGGCTGAGAAAGGACTGCAGATGCTGTTTGATTCTGACCCTCCTACACTCGAAGTGGATTTTCTGGAGTTACAGAAGCCCAATTGGTGCACTCTCAATTGCGTTGAAAAGTAGACATGCCTGACAACCACAAGCGGTCTACATGATGTTCAACATAGTCATTGGACGACAGCCGGAGTATAGTCTCTTGGGTCTCTGATCCACAAATTTGACTTGCCTCTCCTAACAACAAAGCATTTGAATCAGTGAGGTTAGAACCTTCGTGATATAAGCTAGAACCAATTGGCAGCATTCCTGAGATCCGAAAAGTCTAAACCTTGTCTGTGGTATTCCGAGCAGAATCTGGGAAGGGATGACTGTGACGAGCTTCAAACTCGTGAATGTTGGGCACAGTGACAGTGTGCAAAAGGATAGAGAGATCCTATTCCGACACAAGTGAGAACTGACAGATGATTAGCTGTGCGAAAACCGTACCTGGACTATTTTCACTGAGAGGACGGATGGTAGCCATTGACAACGGTGATCCACCAACATACAGCTTGCCATGGAAGGAAGCACGCATGATTGGACGAAGACAATAGGAAAGCAGAGGTTCAGAAGCAACAAAGCATCTCCAAACGCTTATATGAAATTCCCACCAAAGAATTACATAAGTACCTTTATTTTAATTTGCGTTTTATTTATCTTTCAATTATCAAAACTCATAACCAATTGAATCTGCCTGACTAAGATTTACAGGATGACCATAGCTTGCTTCAAGCCGGCAATCTCCGTGGGATCGACCCTTACTCATGTAAGGTATTACTTGGATGACCCAGTGCACTTGCTGGTTAGTTGTACCGGAGTTGTGAAAAGTTTGATCACAATTCTGTGCACCAACACCTTAAAGAGGTATATCATGTTGGAGAAGGGGACAGGTCACCTAACCTCCCCATTATTACCTCTACCCAAGAAGACGCAACATGCATCATCCCGGGGCATGACGATCCCACGGTCATTACCATCATACTCGCCAACGCTAATCTCCACCGAACATTGGTAGACCAAGGAAGATTCGCCGATATCTTGTTTAAATCCGCCTTCGATAAGCTTGGCCTATAAGAGAAAGAGCTCAGAGCATATCTAAACAGCTTGTTCGGACTTGGAGACACCCCAATCCAACCACTAGGATACATCCTACTGCATACAACCTTTGGAAAGGGAACTCGGTCAAGGACATTAATCATAGATTACATTGTAGTCGATGTGAGCTCAACTTATAACGCCCTAATAGGTCGGACAACGCTAAACTAGCTCACCGCTGTAGTCTCCATTCCACATCTATGCATGAAATTCCCAACTCAAGAAGGGATTGTTACAATAAAAGGAGACCAAAAGCTCGCGCGACGCTGTAACAACGAAAGTCTAAACCTTAAGGGCAACCCCAGAGGAGAGGAAATCAACACCATCGAACTCGGAGGAGTTCGAGTTCGCGAAGAACTTCATCCACAACCTGAAGGTGAGACCGAAGAAGTCCAAATCGGGGATGCCCAGAATAAAACAACAAATATAGGGGCAACCTTAGAGGAAGATTCGAAGGAGCCATTGATACAATTCCTAAAGGATAATGCCGATCTCTTTGCATGGAAGGCCACAGACATGCCCGGCATAGATCCCAAGTTAATGTGCCATAAACTAGCGGTATATCCTGGATCTCGACCAGTACAATAGAAGTGTAGGAAGCTCAGCCCAGAAATGTCCCAAGCTGTGGAAAAGCAGGTACAAGCCTTACTAGAGGCAGGGTTCATAAGGGAGGTCAAGTACCCATTATGGCTAGCCAACATTGTCTTGGTGAAGAAGTCAAATGGCAAGTGGAGAATGTGTATCGACTACACCGACCTCAATAAAGCCTGCCCAAAAGATCCCTACCCGCTCCTGAATATAGACACTCTAGTGGATGCCTCTTCCAGATACAAGTACCTCTCCTTCATGGATGCCTATTCAGAATACAACCAAATCCTAATGTACCCACCCGACCAAGAGAAGACCTCGTTCCTAACCCGAAAGGCAAACTATTGCTATGTAGTTATGCCCTTCGAACTCAAGAATGCAGGAGCTTCCTACCAAAGACTGATGAACAAAGTCTTCACCGACCACATCGAAAAACTAATGGAGGTCTATGTAGATGACATGTTGGAAAAAACACAAAGTGAGGAATCGTCATTATCCGACCTCGCTAAAGTGTTCGACACCATAAAAAAGCATTGTATGCGACTAACCTCCCAAAGTGCACCTTCGCGGTAGAAGCCGGCAAATTCTTGGGCTTCATGCTTACCCAAAGAAGAATCGAGGCAAACCCAGATAAATGCCAGGCCATACTCCACATGAAAAGTCTAACCTGCGTCAAAGAGGTACAACAACTTAACAGAAGACTAGCAGCTTGATGCGTGAGCATCTTTCCTATCTTTTTCTAGTGAATTTGCATCTAATTTATTGAGTTTAATAAAGAATTAATTATCTTTAGCCAATATAGATGCTACTTTGAGTCTTGTGCAATTTTGTTTATTTTAGGTAGCATTCGGCTGGATTTGGTGGAGTTTCTACAGCAAAAGAATAAAAGGAAATGGCAGCAAAGAGCGACGTGTGCACGTGACTGACGCGTACGCGTGATTTTGAGCTTTCCATGGTGCCGCGTGTGCGTGACTGACGCGTACGCGTGATTTGAAGATTTGCACAATGACGCGTGCGCGTGACCGAGACGCCTGCGTGACTTGCGAAAAAGACCATCGACACGTACGCGTGACATGCGCCACGTGCAGAAAACGTAGAAAAATACTGTGGGCAATTTCTGGGCTGTTTTGACCTAGTTTTCAGCCCAGAAAACACAGATTAGAAGCTGCAGAATAGACAAACCATGTGGTCCCCACCCATCAACTGAAGACCTGCTGATTTTTGTGATTTAAATTCAAATTCGATTTTAAAATAGGAGATATTATTTTAATTTTAGAAATTAGATTTTAAATTAATTAGGATTAGTTATAAAAAGGGGAGACTTCTCTTCTATTGAGTAGGTTCCATTAGGGGTATTCCATTTGGAAATTCTATACATGCAAATTTACATTCCGCATTCCATGAGCAACTAAACCTCCACTGTTAAGGTTAGGAGCTCTGTCTATTTGTATGGATTGATTTTATTGCTTTTTCTATTTTGATTCATGTATGGATTTATAATTTAAGAATTATTTTCGCTCTTTATCTTATGAATTTGGGTGAAACGGAAGTATGACCCTCTTTCTATTTGAGTTCTTGTAAAACTTGGAAAAGCTCTTTACTTGAACAACAACTTGAAAATAATATCTCCTAAATTTTAATTATTTGGATTTAACAGGATACATGACATATAATACTCTTATTTTTGGGTAATTAAAATTTTTATGGCATATAAACTGGAATTTGAACTTCACCCTCTAATTGGAATTAATTGACCAAGGCATTGGCAGTCGATAAATTTTAGAGGAGGCTAGAAAGGTCTAAGGAATTAGGGTCTAGTTACATATAGTTTGCCATAAATTAAATCCTACATGATTAAAATAGTTAGTAAGAAAAGTTAATCCGGAAAAGTAGATAACTCTGAAGCCTTAACTGTTTCTCCAATATTTTATTTTCAACTTATTTACTTGCGTGCCTGCCTTATGATATTTTCAAATTTAAACCTTTTGAATATCTCAAAACCCTTTTCTGCTTGCCTAACTAAGCAAATCTTTTAACAATTGTTGCTTGATCCATCAATCCTTGTGGGATCGACCTTCACTCACCTGAGGTATTACTTGGTACGACCCGGTGCACTTGTCGGTTAGTTTGTGGGTTATAAATTACCACACTAAGTTTTTGGCACCGTTGCTGGGGATTCATAGTGATTAACAACTATTAGGTGTTTGATTGCTTAGATTAGGCGTTTTATTTTTAATTTTATTAAAATCCATTTTTTTAATATTTAAAAAAAATTAAATAAATAAATAGCACCAATATTTTTCTTAATTTTTGAAATTAAGTTTGGTGTTTTCTAGTTAGTTTTATTTTAATTCTTAGAACCCTATTCTTTCTTCTTTGCTTTCCTGTTTACCACATGGTGCGTTTAATCCTTTTTGGTGTTTTGTGCTAAGGAAAAAAATGGAGAGATATCACACGGGTTACTGATCACACTCAAGTAGTGATTCATATTATGGTGGATGGAGGAACTATCCAAATTTTGGTTGGCAAAGTCAAAACCAAAGAAACTTCAATGCTCCATGTTCCAACTATCAAGAGCCACCACCTCCAGTGAATTAGAAAACTTTCCATCCTCACATATAGAAGAAAAGGAAGATGCACAACCTCCCATGCCCTTGGTAAGCAATGAAGAAGAGATTGAATTAGAAGAAAGCTACCAAAGGGAAGGGTTGAAATTGAGGAAGCTTGCAAAGAGGTAGAAGAATTCAAAGAAGAACACAAGGGAGTGGAGCTTGCAATACCTCTTCCAAAGCCATCACCATCCAATACAACATTCAAGTGGGTAAAATTCCTATCCTTAACCCTTACTTTTCCACTTGAATATGGGCTACTGGAGACGGATGGTCAACTTAGAGCTTTTTGTGGTATTAAAAGTAAAAGGAAGATGGTTAGTGGTAAGAGTTGTCAAGCAAGGTTCAATATGGTTGCATGCTCCAAATTGAAGTGCAAGGATTGGTGTAGAGCTCAATTGAATGGATCTAGAAGGTTGTTTGGATGTCTCTGTGATAATTCAAATTGCTTGCCACCTGGTGAAAATAATGGTGATCCACAAGAAGACGGGTGTAAAGGCAAGGTTTGGGATCCTGGAATTCATTCCCACAATCAACACCCTTTGGGCCTTGTCACTTGCTTCAACTTACTCGAAGGCGTTAGGCGCCTAGTTTGGGATCCCGGTAGCCATTGGAATTACAAATATTGGTCGAAATTCCTGGATCAGTACAAGCACAAGCCACCATGACAAAGAGCTCACCACATGTCACACTTAAGGACTTTAACTAAAAGTGCTTGGTGGGAGGCAACCCACCGTGGTATGATCACTCCTTTTCATTCTTAGTTGTTTTTCGTAGTAGTAATTTTCTTACTTATTTGATTTTATTGAGTTCTTACTAATTTTCTGATCATGCAGCTATTTTAGAACAGGAACCGGACACTTCAAAAAAAAGAAAAAAAATCATCCGACGCATACGCGTTAGATGGGTGTGTATGAAAAATAAAAAAGAACAGAGAGTTGCGCGGGAGTAGCGCAAGAGTGATGCCTTTTGCACAAAAAAGCATGGACGCATGCGCGTCATTAGTGATTTTGACACTCCACGTGTACGCGTCAGAAACGCGTACGCGTGACTTTGAAAAATGGCGTAAATATGTGTTTGGTCAGAGAGATGTGCTGGCTTGGGGCTGGAAGTGTGCTAGAAGCACAAAACTTGGTCACACGTACGTGTCCCTGACGCGTCTGCGTCATTTGCATAAATGGCCGTCCATGCGTGTGCGTGCATGACGCGCACGCATTGTATGACAATATTGGTTCCCTTGCCACGTGAATAGAGAGTTATGCGTACGCGCGGCTGGCTTCACATGATTTGCACAAATCATGTTCACGCGTACGCGTGCCTGACGCTTATGCATCATTAAGAAAATTTCGTGACCCACGCATACGCGTGTTGCACGCGTACACGTCGTCTGCGCCGCACAACTACACTAGTTTGCCACCCAGTTTTAATTTTCTTTCCCCCTCTCCCAATCCTAATTCTCTCTTGTTCTTTTATCATTTTCTTTTTTTCATCATAATATTTGTCTCTTTCTATTTTCACTTCTTCTTTGCTTGAGGACAAGCAAACCTTTAAGTTTGGTGTTGACGCGTCGCTTAAGGGTTTTCTGTTTATTCATATGGCACCAAAAGGGAGGCGAATCATCTTCAATGAGGAGCACAACCTGAAGAATAAAATGACCGCTAGGATAATTAAGGTGGTTGAGTTCCTTTCATTTTTTATTCCTCCCCTCTTTTTCTATGTTATGTTCCAATTTTCTGCTATTTTGCTTTGTTTGTTGCATGATCCTTTATTAGTTAGAATCCTAGGACTAGTTTAGCTTTCTCTTAATTGCTTTAATTCTGAAAAGATGTCTCATATATTACTCACTAAGCTTGAATCCAAATAAAAAATACAGAAAGGATGTATTGCATGAGAAAGAGAGTTTATATTGAAGAATAGTCTTATTTACTTAAATGTGGTGGTATTAATTGTAATTCTGAATGCATGATATAAATAGTGTATATTTAAATTTGAATCAAAGAATGTTGATGTACAAGGAACAGGAATTTAGAGAATTATTATGATTTATCTGAAATTAATGAAAGTTTAATCCTTGAAGCAAAAGAAAAATAAAACAAGGTCCAATGCTCTAAGCATCAATGACTAGGGAGGTCATACATGATTAAAAGCTCAAAGAGTTGTTTCGCTAGTCACATACTTGTGGTGTTCTTGTGTCAAGTAATCCTTGAGACAAAATATTTAGAGTCGAGATCAATTGCAAGAGTACGCTAAAGGCTTTGAGCACCACTGTCTGGGAGTAACTAAAAATAAAAAAATAATAAATAAATAAATAAATAAATTTAGAACTTAAAGAGTGTTTCCCAGTTAACTGCTTGTGGTGTTTCTGTGTCAAGTAAAACTTGAGACAAAACATTTAAAGTCACGGCTAGGCTCAAAGTGCAAAGCACCAGAAAAAATTGATGTGTTCAAGGATTAAATTGAGTTACAAAAGATCAGAGAATTCATAATATTATTTGGATTCTAATTTCGAATGATAGTGACATCCTTCTGATTCAAAGGAGAGTGAGATGCCAAAACTATTCAGGATTGCAGTTGTAAACCCCACTATAAGAAGAGACATGAGCTTAATCGAACTCTCATTTTCATGCAAATTCACATCCTAAGCTTATATTAGTTCTGGTTGCTTGAGGACAAGCAACAATTCAAGTTTGGTGTCGTGATGCGTGAGCATCTTTCCTATCTTTTCCTAGTGAATTTACATCTAATTTATTGAGTTTAATAAAGAATTAATTATCTTTTAGCCAATATAGATGCTACTTTAAGTCTTGTGCAATTTTGTTTATTTTAGGTAGCATTCGGCTGGATTTGATGGAGTTTCTGCAGCACAAGAATAAAGGGAGATGGTAGTGAAGAGCGACGCGTGCGCATGACTGACGCGCACGCGTGATTTGAACCTTTCCATGGCGACGCGTGCGCGTGACTGACGCGTACGCGTGATTTGAAGATTTGCACAGCAACGCGTGCACGTGACCGACTCGCCCGCGTGACTTGCGAAAAGGACCATCGACGCGTACGCGTGACATGCGCCACATGCAAAAAACGCAGAAAACTGCTGGGGGCAATTTTTGGGCTATTTTGACCCAGTTTTCAACCCAGAAAACACAGATTAGAAGCTACAGAATGGACAAAACATGTGGTCCCCACCCATCAACTGAAGACCTGCTGATTATTATGATTTAAATTCAAATTTGATTTTAAAATAGGAAAAGATATTATTTTAATTTTAGAAATTAGATTTTAAATTAATTAGGATTAGTTATAAAAGAGGGAGACTTCTCTTCTATTGAGGAGGTTCCATTAGGGGGATTCCATTAGGAAATTCTATACAAATTTACATTCCGCATTCCATGAGCAACTAAACATCCACTGTTAAGGTTAGGAGCTCTGTCAATTTGTATGGATTGATTTTATTACTTTTTCTATTTTAATTCATCTATGGATTTATAATTTAAGAATTATTTTTGCTCTTTATCTTATGAATTTGGGTGGAACGGAAGTATGACCCTCTTTCTATTTGAGTTCTTGTAAAACTTGGAAAAGCTCTTTACTTGAACAACAGCTTGAAAACAATTTCTCCTAAATTTTATTTATTTGGATTTAACAAGATACGTGACATATAATCCTCTTATTTTTGGGTAATTAATATTTTTGTGGCATATAAACTGGAATTTGAACTTCACCATCTGATTGGAATTAATTGACCAAGGCATTGGCAGTTGATGAATTTTAGAGGAGGCTAGAAAGGCCTAAGGAATTAGGGTCTAGTCACATATAGTTTGCCATAAATTAAATCCTACATGATTAAAATAGTTAGTAAGAAAAGTTAATCCAGAAAAGTAGATAACTCTGAAGCCTTAACTGTTTCTCCAATATTCTATTTTCAACTTATTTACTTGCGTGCCTGCCTTCTGATATTTTCAAATTTAAACCTTTTGAATATCTCAAAACCCTTTTCTGCTTGCCTAACTAAGTAAATCTTTTAATAATTGTTGCTTGATCCATCAATCCTCGTGGGATCAACCCTCACTCACCTGAGGTATTACTTGGTATGACCCGGTGCACTTGCCAGTTAGTTTGTGGGTTATAAATTACCGCACCACAGCTTTGTCCAGATTTTTAGCCGGATCAGCCATAAGATCTCTGTCCTTTTATGCAACATTAAGGAAGGAAAAGAGGTTTGAATGGACAACAGAATGCGAACAAGCTTTCTAAGATTTCAAAAAAAATTCTTGGGGCAACCATCCATTCTCACCCGACCACGGGAAAGTGAAGAACTCATATTATACCTGCAGTGGGAAGTCGTGCGATAGCATCAGCACTAGTCAGGGAAGACAAAAGTGGGTAACAACCCATCTACTTTATCAGCAAGGCTTTACAAGGGGTCAAAATAAACTATCAAAATATAAAAAAGTTCGCCTATGCCCTCATACTCACTTCGTGGTGACTCCGCCCATACTTTCAAGCTCACACTATCAGAGTTCGGACCAACTAGCCCTTAAAAGGCATTCTACAGAAAACAGATTTAGCTGGAAGAATTCTACAATGGACAGTCGAGTTATCTGAATTTGACCTCAAATACGAAGCTTGAAGAGCTATCGAATCACAGTATCTGGCCGACTTTATTGCCAAGTACACTGACACCGCAGTAACTCCTACAAAATGGAATCTCTACGTGGATGGCCCTCAAACAAGACCGGGAGTGGCACAGGTATAATTATCAAAAGTGATAAGAGAATCCAAATCGAGCTATCACTAAAGTTCGAATTTCCTGCCTCAAATAATCAGGCTGAATTTGAGGCACTACTGGCTGGTTTAAGGCTGGCTAGCGAGGTAGGGGTCCAAAAGCTTACCGTCTTCAGTGATTCACAAGTAGTTACCTCACAAATAGAAGGGAGCTACCAAGTTAAGGACCCCACCATGAAAAAATACCTGGACAAAACTAAAGAACATCAAGTCAGGATCAAGGATGGATGACCTCCATAATCAACTACCTCAAATCTGAGACACTTTCCACAGATAAAAAGGAGGCAAAAAGGCTAGTACGAGAAGCACAGTACTACACCATAGTGGGCAACATCCTATATAGGAGAGGGATTTCAACACCCCTCCTAAAATGTGTGCCGACCTCCAACACAAAGGAAGTTTTGGAAGAAGTACACAGTGGTATGTGTGGCAATCATCTCGAGGCACGAGCTCTTTCCAAAAAGGTACTTCGAGCTGGATTATTCTGGCCAACCTTGCAAGCAGAAAAAGCCAATAGCCATTAAAACCAAAAGGCAAGGGTAAAAAGGATCCAAGGCTTTGAGCATCAATAGATAGGAGGGCCCAAGGAAATAAAATTCAGGCCTGAGTGGCTAAATCAAGCTGTCCCTAACCATGTGCTTGTGTCATGAAGGCCCAAGTGAAAAACTTGAGACTGAGTGGTTAAAGTCGTGATCCAAAGCAAAAAGAGTGTGCTTAAGAGCTCTGGACACCTCTAACTAGGGGCTCTAGCAAAGCTGAGTCACAATCTGAAAAGGTTCACCCAGTCATGTGTCTGTGGCATTTATGTATCCGGTGGTAATACTGGAAAACAAAGTGCTTAGGGCTGATGTGTGGAAAGCGATCCATCACAAAACTCACCGGCAAGTGTACCGGGTCGCATCAAGTAATAATAACTCACATGAGTGAGGTCGATCCCACAGGGATTGAAGGATTGAGCAATTTTAGTTTAGTGGTTGATTTAGTCAAGCGAATCAAGTTTTGGTTGAGTGGGTTGTATTCAACAGAAGCTAAATTGCTTGGAATCTAAAGGGAGAAGGGAGAATTGCAGTAAATTAAAGAACAGGAAAATAAACTTGCTGAATCTTAAAGAACAAGAAAGTAAATAACTGAAACTTAAAGTGCAAGAAATATAAATTGCAGTAACTTAAATGGCAAGAAATGTAAATGGCTTGAATGTAAAAGGGATTTGAGGACTGGGATTGCAGAATCTAAACAAAGAGAAATTGAATTGCCACAATTAATAAAGCAGAAATTGAATCAGAAGCAATTAGAACTCAAACAGAAATTGAAAGTAAAGTGCAGCACAGGTTCACAGAAGAACCAAAAGTAAATTGGGATCTCAGGATTCCAGAGACTAGGTAGCAGAGCCTAGATCTCAATTACCTTCCTAGATCCAAGCTCTCAAAAGCAATTAACAAGAAATTGAAGAAGAAGCAGTAAAGGGAATGTAAATGAGTTCAATTATGCAGAAAAGGAATTAAAGAGCTCTTGAGTGGAGATTGAGACAGAATTTCCTCAATTCTTAACACCCAAGACTCAAATAAGAAAATTAAAAGTGCCCAAGCAAGAACGAGGAAGAAGAGAGATCAATTCTCCTCCCCAATTCTCTAAAATCTCGGTTCAGTCTCTCAAGAAAAGTTGCAAAAATTCAAAGCTCAAAGAAAGTGCAAAATTCAAAAATCAAGTCAAAGGTCCTAATTACATCAAACTAGCTCCTATTTATACACTTTCTATTCTTGGATCTTGGGATTTGGATGGGCTTTTGATTTGGTGAAGAAATGAATTAAATTGGATTTTTAATTCAATTTTTGGCCCACAAACAATAGCTTCCAGGAGGCTGCCCTGCCCTTGTGGAGGGCAGGGCAAGATTTGGTGCTTGGTGCGTGCGTGGTGCGGCGTGGTGCAGGCTTGGTGCGCAGAATGCTGCCCTGCCCTCGCGGAGGGCAGGGCAGAAAAAATTGGTGCGCCAGAAATGTGCCGTGGTGCGTTGCTGGTGCTGCCAGATGATGCTGCGGTGCGCCAGAAGGGTGCCTTGGTGCGCCAGAGTTGTGCACCAACAAAATGCTGCCCTGCCCTCGCGGAGGGCAGGGCAGTGTTTCCAAACTGAAGTATCGCGTTCGAATCTTGGCAGAAACACACGCTTATTCAATTTCCTTGGCTTTCTTGGCACCATAATTGAGCCTAGTTCCTTGCTTCCTCATGGTCCCGTGTTCAACTCTTGTGGCAAGCATTGTAGGCATTTTCCTTTGATTTTCTTCCCTTGGTGAGCCCGATACTGCCCTTG
>NC_029781.3:74407878-74412479 GCF_000817695.3 Arachis duranensis
AGGCACAAATTTGTGCTCTGCCCTTGTAGTGGGCAGGGCAGAGTTGCCTTTTATGCTTTAGTGCCTTATGTTGCCCTCCTAAAGGGCAGTTTGCCCTTGTGGAGGGCAATGCTTGCCTCCCCTCTTTACATGCGGCATTTGCCCTCCTAGAGGGCAGTGTGCCCTTGTGGAGGGCAATGCTTGCACTCCTCCTTTATGCGCCACGCCTTTTTCTCCTTGGGCCACGCTTTCTTAAGCCATGCTTTCTCTTTTCTTCTTTTCTTCACCTACAATAAACCAAAACAACCACTCAAAGTATCACTAAATTCACAAGGCTTATGAATCAATTAAAATTCAATTAAAATTAGCTTAAACCTCATGAGTTAGCATCAAATTAATGGTAGTTGTTTGATTTAAAGAAGTTATGTGTTTTCATTCCAAATCTCTTACTTATGATACAAGAAAGTGTATAAAGACTAATAAAACAAGTGAAATTAGCTTGAAAAATGGGTATATGATGACTTGTCATCAAGGGCCACGGCCAAGACTCATAAGTAGCTGTGTTCAAGAATCAATATGCTTAACTAGGAAAGTCAATAACACTATCCAAAATTCTAAGTTCCTAGAGAAGCCAATCATTCTAAACTTCAAAGGAAAAAGTGAGATGCCAAAACTGTTCAGAAGCAAAAAGCTACAAGTCCTGCTCATCTAATTAGAATTAATATTCATTGATATTTTGAAATTTATAGTATATTCTCTTCTTTTTATCCTATTTGATTTTCAGTTGCTTGGGGACAAGCAACAATTTAAGTTTGGTGTTGTGATGAGCGGATAATTTATACACTTTTTGGCATTGTTTTTAGGTAGTTTTTAGTAAGTTCAAGCTACTTTTAGGGATATTTTCATTATTTTTTATGTTAAATTCACATTTTTGGACTTTACTATGAGTTTGTGTGATTTTCTATGATTTCAGGTAATTTGTGGCTGAAATTGAGGGATTTGAGCAAAACTCTGAAAAAGGCTGACAAAAGGACTGCTGATGCTGTTGGAATCTGACCTCTCTGCACTCGAAATGAATTTTCTGGAGCTACGGAACTCCAAATGGCGCGCTCTCAACGGCGTTGGAAAGTAGACATTCAGAGCTTTCCAGCAATATATAATAGTCCATACTTTATTCGGAAATTGACGACGTAACTTGGCGTTGAACGCCAAGAACATGCTGCTGTCTGGAGTTAAACGCCAGAAAAACGTCATGATCCGGAGTTGAACGCCCAAAACACGTTATAACTTGGAGTTCAACTCCAAGAAAAGCCTCAGCTCGTGGATAGATCAAGCTCAGCCCAAACATACACCAAGTGGGCCCCGGAAGTGAATTTATGCATCAATTACTTACTCATGTAAACCCTAGTAGCTAGTCTAGTATAAATAGGATAAGTTACTATTGTATTAGACATCTTTGGTCTCAATTTTGTTTTATTCTTCATCTTAGGAGGTGATTGATCACATTTGGGGGGCTGGCCATTCGGCCACGCCTGAACCTTTTACTTATGTATTTTCAACAGTGGAGTTTCTGCACACCATAGATTAAGGGTGTGGAGCTCTACTGTACCTCAAGTTTCAATACAATCACTATTTCTTTTATTCAAATCTCTCTTATTCTTATTCCAAGATATTCATTCGTACCCAAGAACATGATGAATGTGATGATAAGTAACCCTCATTATCATTCTCACTTATGAACGCACGTGATTGACAACTACTTCCGTTCTACATGCAACAAGAGCTTGAATGTGTATCTCTTAGATTCCCCAACAGAATCTTCGTGGTATAAGCTAGATAGATGGCGGCATTCATGAGGATCCGGAAAGTATAAACCTTGTCTATGGTATTCTGAGTAGGATTATGAGATTGAATGACTGTGACGAGCTTCAAACTCCTGAAGGCTGGGCGTGATGACAAGCGCAAAAGAATCAAGGGATTCTATTCCAACCTGATTGAGAACGAACCAGTGATTAGCCGTACTGTGACAGAGTGCGTGAGCATTAGTTTTCACTGAGAGGATGGGATGTAGCCATTGACAACGGTGATGCCCTACATACAGCTTGCCATGGAAAGGAGTAAGAAGGATTGAGTTGAAGCAGTGGGAGAGCAGGCGTCCTTGAGCCATACAGTATCTTCATTCGCTTATCTGAAATTCCTACCAATGAAGCTGCATGAGTACTCTATCCCTTTTATTATTTATTTTCTTATTTCTATTTTCGAAACCATAAATCAATTTAATCTGCCTAACTGAGATTTACAAGGTGACCATAGCTTGCTTCATACCAACAATCTCTGTGGGATCGACCCTTACTCACGTAAGGTATTACTTGGATGACCCAGTACACTTGCTGGTAAAGTTGAACGGAGTTGTGGAAAGAAAAAGCTTCTCTAATTGTGCCTGGAATTATTGTTGATCACAATTTCGTCCACCAAGTTTTTGGCACCGTTTCCGGGGATTGTTCGAGTATGGACAACTGACGGTTCATCTTGTTGCTCAGATTAGGTAATTTTCTTTTCAAAAATCTTTTTCAAAATTTTTCTTTTCTTTTTCGTTTTTCTAACCATGTTTTACGAAAAAATTAAAATAAAAATACAAAAAAATTAGAAAATCATAAAAATCAAAAATATTTTGTGTTTCTTGTCTGAGTCTTGTGTTAATTTTTAAGTTTGGTGTCAATTGCATGCTTTTAAAATTTTTCTTGCATTTTTTCGAAAATTCCATACATTCATAGTGTTCTTCATGATCTTCAAGTTGTTCTTGGCAAGTCTTCTTGTTTGATCTTGATGATTTCTTGTTTTGTATTGTTTGTTGTTTTTCATGTGCATTTTTTGTTTGTTAGAGTCCATGTATTAAAGATTTCTAAGTTTGGTGTCTTGCATGTTTTCTTTGCATCAAAAATTTTTTAAAAATTATGTTCTTGATGTTCATCATGATCTTCAAAGTGTTCTTGGTGTTCATCTTGACATTCATAGCATTCTTGCATGCATTCATTGTTTTGATCTAAAAATTTCATGCATTGAGTATTTTTGTTATTTTTCTCTCTCATAATTAAAAATTCAAAAATAAAAAAAATATATCTTTTTCTTATGTCCCTCCAAATTTTCGAAATTTTGGGTTGACTTGGTCAAAAATTTTTAAAATTAGTTATTTCTTACAAGTCAAGTCAAAATTTCAATTTTAAAAATCTTATCTTTTCAAAATCTTTTTCAAAAATTATATCTTTTTCATTTTTTTCTATTTTTCAAAAATTTCAAAAATCTTTTTTAAAATATTTTCAAAACCCTTTTCTTATCTTTACATCTAATTTTCAAAAATTAGCTAACAATTAATGTGATTGGTTCAGAAATTTAAAGTTTGTCACTTTCTTGTTAAGAAAGGTTCAATCTTTAAGTTCTAGAATCTTATCTTGTAGTTTCTTGTTAGTTAAGTCATTTTAAAAATTAGATCTTTTTATCTTTTATCTTATCTTTTTCAAAAATTTTATCTTTTTCAAAATTTGATTTCAAAATATCTTATCTAACCTCTTATCTTCTTATCTTTTCAAAATTTGATTTTAATATCTTTTTCAATCAACCAACTAACTTTTTGTTTATTTCCTATCTTTTTCAAAACCAACTAACTACTCTTCCCTCTCTAATTTTCAAAAATACTTCTCTTTTTTTCAAAAATTCCTTTTTGTTTTAAATTTTAATTTTAATCTTATCTTATTTCTAATTTTCGAAAATTACTAACCCCTTTTTCAAAATTATTTTCGAAATTCTCTACCTCCTTTCTTATCCTATTTAATTATTTAATTACTAACACTTCTCTTCACCCCTCTCCACCTAATATCTGAATCCCCTCTTCTACTTTCTCCTCCCCTTTCTTTTTCTACTAACATAAAGGAACCTCTCTACTGTGGTAAAGAGGATCCCTATTATTATTATTTTCTGTTCCCTTCTTTCTCATATGAGCCTTCTTTTCTTGTTTTCTTCTCTTTCATATGAGCAGGAACAGAGAAAAGGGCACTCTTGTTGAAGTTGATCCAGAACCTGAAAGGACTCTGAAGAGAAAATTAAGAGAAGCTAAATTACAACAATCCAGAAACAACCTTTCAGAAATTTTCGAACAAGAGAAGGAGATGGAAGCCGAAAATAATAATAATGCAAGGAGAATGCTTGGTGACTTCACAAAGCCAACGTCCAAATTTGATGGAAGAAGCATCTCCATTCCTGCCATTGGAGCCAACAACTTTGAGCTGAAACCTCAGCTAGTTGCCTTAATGCAACAAAACTGCAAGTTTTATGAACTTCCATCTGAAGATCCTTACCAGTTTTTGACTGAGTTCTTGCAGATCTGTGAGACTATAAAGACAAATGGAGTTGATCCTGAAGTCTACAGACTCATGCTTTTCCCTTTTGCTGTGAGAGACAGAGCTAGAATATGGTTGGATTCACAACCCAAAGATAGCTTGGACTCCTGGGATAAGCTGGTCACTGCCTTCTTGGATAAATTCTTTCCTCCTCAAAAGCTGAGCAAGTTGAGAGTGGATGTTCAAACCTTCAAACAAAAAAACGGTGAATCCCTCTATGAAGCTTGG
>NC_029781.3:74413410-74414440 GCF_000817695.3 Arachis duranensis
AAACTCTACCTCAAAAGAAACAAGATCCTGGAAAGTTCTTAATACCTTTTACCATAGGCACCATGACCTTTAAAAAGGCTCTATGTGATCTGGGGTCAGGGATAAATCTTATGCCACTATCTGTAATGGAGAAGATGGGGATCATTGAGGTACAACCTGCCTTGTTCTCATTACAATTGGCAGACAAGTCATTGAGACAAGCTTATGGAATAGTGGAGGACGTGTTAGTAAAGGTTGAAGGCCTTTACATCCCTGCTGATTTCATAATCCTAGACACTAGGAAGGAAGAGGATGAATGCACCATCCTTGGAAGACCTTTCCTAGCCACAGCAGGAGCTGTGATAGATGTCAATAGAGGTGAATTAGTCCTTCAATTGAATGGGGACTACCTTGTGTTTAAGGCACAAGGCCATCCCTCTGTGACAAAAGAGAGTAAGCATGAAGAGCTTCTCTCAGTTCAGAGTCAAGAAGAGCCCCCACAATCAAACTCTAAGCCAAGAAGAGCCCCCACAGTCAAACTCTAAGTTTGGTGTTGTGAGGCCACAACCAAACTCTAAGTTTGGTGTTAAGATCCCATATCCAAACTCTAAGTTTGGTGTTGGGACTACACACTAAAATTGACCTGATCACCTTGTGGCTCTATGAGTGCCACTGTCAAGCTATTGACACTAAAGAAGCGCTTGTTGGGAGGCAACCCAATTTTATTTATCTAATTTTTATTTTATTTTTATTTTGTGTTTTATTAGGTACATGATCATGAGGAGTCACAAAAAAATCATAAAAATTAAAAACAGAATCAAAAACAGCAGAAGAAAAAAATCACACCCTGGAGGACGCACAGGCTGGCGTTCAACGCCAGTAAAATGCATCTGGCTGGCGTTCAACGCCAGAATAGAGCATCAACCTGGCGCTGAACGCCAGAAACAAGCAACATTCTGGCGCTGAACGCCAGGAATGTGCCTAGAGAAGAAAAGCTGGCGTTGAACGCTAGTAATAAGCATGAAACTGGCGTTCAACGCCAGAAACATGC